>NC_088411.1:6856147-7156194 GCF_034236695.1 Oncorhynchus nerka
TCAAGGTGCTGGAGTGGCCTAGCCAGTCTCCAGACCTGCACCCAATAGAACATCTTTGGAGGGAGCTGAAAGTCTGTATTGCCCAGCGACAGCCCCGAAACCTGAAGGATCTGGAGAAGGTCTGAATGGAGGAGTTGGCCAAATCCCTAATGCAGTGTGTGTAAACCTGGTCATGAACTACAGGAAACGTATGATCTCTGTAATTGCAAACAAAGGTTTCTGTACCAAATATTAAGTTCTGCTTTTCTGATGTATCAAATACTTATGTCATGCAATAAAATGAAAATTAATTACTTAAAAATCATACAATGTGATTTTCTGGATTTTTGTTTTAGATTCTGTCTCTCACAGTTGAAGTGTACCAATGATAAAAAATTACAGACCTCTACATTTTTTGTGGGTAGGAAAACCTGCAAAATCGGCAGTGTATCAAATACTTGTTCTCCCCACTGTAGCTGATGGGATCCTCCTCTTTTTACTGTAATAGAGGCCATCACTGTTTTCTCACGCAATTCCATAGCCTGTAGAAGTGTTATATTACATTTTTATTGATGTCAGAGTGATTAGAGGGACAATCGAGTGCTGAGTACCAGGCAGTTAGCAAGTTTGGAAGGCTATCAGCCGCATCAGAGCTTGAAGAAGCCTAATTACCGTGACTGGACGGTCACATGGAATTTTTACGACCTTCATGACTCGTGACCACCGGTGTGGCGTTTAATACGGTCACCATAACAGATCTAACTACAGACTGTCAGTTTTATCGTGTATTTTCATGCATATCGGGTGAACTGTTTAGAATTTTTGTACATATTTATGGCACCAAATGTATTTGGGAAAATTCACTTATGTGTATTAAAGTAGGATAAAGTTTTCTATTTGGTCCCATATTCCTTGCATTTGCAACTAACTTGTTGGATGCATTTGCCGTTTGTTTTGGTTGTTTCAGATTATTTTGTGCCCAATCGAAATTTATAGTAAATAATGTATTATAAACTGGGTGGTTCGAAGCCTGAATTATGATTGTTTGACAGCGGTGGTATATCAGACTGTATACCACGGGTATGACAAAACATGTATTTTTACTGCTCTATTTACGTTGGTAACCATTTATTTGATTTAACCTTTATTTTACTAGGCAAGTCAGTTAAGAATCAATTGTTATTTACAATGACGGCCTACCGGGGAACAGTGTGTTAACTGCCTTGTTCAGAGACAGAACGACAGATTTTTACTTTGTCAGCGTTTGGGATTCGATCCAGCCATCTTTCGGTTACTGGCCGAAAGCTGTATCCAGGCACTCCACGTTGCGTCGTGTATAAGAACAGCCCTTAGCCGTGGTATATTTGCCATATACCACAAATCCCTGAGGTGCCTAATTTTGTCATTTTGGAGTCACTGTTATTGTAAATTACAATATCATATGTTTCTAAACACTACATTAAAGTAGATGCTGCTATGACTACAGATAATCCTTAATGAATTGCTAGTAATGACACAATACATTTACCATTCATTGGTAAATAATCAAAAAGTGCTGTAATTTCTAAACGCTTCATGCGATATGGATGGAAATTCCCTCACAGTCTGCACTTTAACCTTATAGTCGTTGTATCATTGTATATTCCTCACTCTATATAGCCAATACATTTTGTATTGCATATAAATATCATAGTGTAATGCACATAAGGTATAAATAAGGAAACATTGTTATAATGAACAGCTAGCTAGCGTGTGCTAGGGAAGATCTCAATTGCATTCTCCTCAAGTCCTCTTTCCTCATTGCTTTCTCACAGCCCATTGGAGGGAAAGGTCAGAGGGGAAGGACCTCTGGCTTTCTCATCCAATGGGTTTTAAGAAGGAGATGAGGACGTGAGGAGTAGGGCTAGTACTAATAACTCCAGACCTGAAGAACTGCAGTATGTGCTTTTGTTCCAGCCCTTCGCTAACACAATCAAACAATCCTCAATGCAGACCAGGATGAGTTGAATCAGGTGTGTTAGTGCTAGGCTGGAACAAACCAGGGTTGGTGCACTGCTGCAGACGGAATCTACAGAAGTCCTATGCTCTCCGACATCCTTCTCGTTCAAATCCCAGGGCTGATTTGGTAAATCTGGGGGAATGAGCCGGCAACCAGAGTGTAGGTGGCATCAGAATCTCTGGTGCCACCTACTGAAAAATAATTAGATTTCTATGTTTGTGCCCTTGAGGCACTTAACAACTAACCTGCTGCACGGACGCTCCTCTGTGGCTGAGCCTGTGCCGTTCCAGCCTCTCGTGTGTGTGTGTGTATGTGCATGGGGTTGGGAATTTAAGATAGGAAAACGTTTTGATAGACAATGAATTTATGTTATGTTCTCCAGGCTCCCTGAATGCGCGGCACGGCGGCAGCAGCATGGAGGAGCGCTCACTGGAGAGCCAGTCGGGCCCGACCGTGGTGGACAGCTACCCCGAGGTGGACAAGGCCGTGCTTGTGGAGCGTGTTGTGCGTTTGCAGAAGTCCCACGCCCGCAAGCAGGAGAAGATAGAGTTCATGGAGGACCACATCAAGCAGCTGGTGGAGGAGATCCGCAAGAAGACAAAGTGAGTGAGAGAAGTGTTAACACTCCCAGCATAAAGCACACATGTACAACTCCGATGGTTTTGAGTTCAATCCCTTATTTGGACTTTTTCTCCTTGCGGCAAAAGAGAGATGTTGGAGACTGATAAGGATTTGTTTTACTGGCAGGTTTTGGCTTGCCATCGGATTTGAGTTTTTTTGTTCTACAAAACTGTTTAGTCTACTTGCGCTGTTGGTATGGTTTGTGTTTTGCCACACTAGATGCTTGGGAAAGTATGGCTATAACAGGTAATACAAGCAGCCTAGAAAAACATGAAGACTTAGTCAAATAGGAAGCTAATGGCAAGCAGAAACATAGCAAAACATGATGCTAATGGTTAGAAAATTCAGCAAACTAATGCTAATGTAAGGGTTAGCAGAGGTCTAACCAAAGTGTATGCTAATGACGAGCAGAGTCTCTACCATGGGAGCTAATAACTTTAATTTAGCCTTAACCTGGCTTTAGCCTCTGCTAACTCACTCTGCTCTTACAAACTCTGCTTTGATTTGCTGACACCGTCACAGAGTCAGGTGGTGTCACATGACGTCATTCCTTTTTAGAGTGCTTGGTGGATTCTTGAAGGATGTGTTTGAGTGATTTTTGGTAGGGGATTGGCACGTCATCTCTTTATCAATGTTTTGTCAGCCAGTAAGCATTTCACTCGTTCGCTCTCTCTCTCACAAACACACATACTCTTGTCCATCCCCTCTTCTGACAAACAAGACTATCGGATATTTATAGCTGCTCGGTCCATGGTGCGTGAGTGTCGATCACTAACGATGGCATATCCATATTCATGCCCACCTCCAAAGCCAAACAGACAGTATGGAACACATCACAAGCTAGGGGGACACGCTACTCCTTACCATGTTTAATCACATTAAACACTTTATCAGCAGCCAGACTATTGAGTGATAGCTGGAGAAAAGAGTTAGGGTTATGCAAACGTTTTTTAAGGGACACAATTTTCTGTCAATTTTGCTATTGACCAACTGTTTTAGTATCTAGTGAAGAGCTCTAATTTGTCTACACCCATTCAGCATCATTTACACCTTCTTAAGCTTTAGCCCCGCCCATCTTGTTTTGCTCTCGGAGCGTTCAGAGCGCACACTCTGGCCAATGATTTGTTTACCTCTGTATAACATGAAAACATCCTAACCAGCTCTGCTGGTAACAATTTCATTACGCTTTTTTGCCAACGTTTACTGACACCGGCCATATTCACCGGGTGTTGTAATACTTGTAGCTAGCTAGATAGATGTGTAGCTAGCTAGCTAGGGAAACAATGAACCTAGCTATGTAAACAACTTCTAAGATCACACATGTCACGTAACGTTAGCTAATGAGCAGGCCACCTAACGTTAGGTATTTAAACAACAATGAACATAGTGCCAAATCATGTCATTGCTACCCTGCATGAATCTGCTGGGAGCTAACATTAGGCTCTAACTAGCAAAGCAAACAGCTCTGGTATATAAATAATAGCGTCAGCTAGGGAGCCAGCCAGCTAATGTTAGCTAGCTAGCTAACAGTACACTTTAGCTTGAAATGAAACCATTTTCTGTCAAAATTAGAAATGTGTAATATCTGAAAAGGTAGCTAGCTAACGCTAGTCTATCTTAACCGTATACATCCTCATGCATGATGGACGCGTCTCCCTTGCCACAGTTGCCCTTAGTTTGAAGATGTAATCTGGAGACATGTGTTTTCTCCATCTCTTTAGCTATTATACTTTAGCTATCATAGACCGCTGTGCCACTCGGGAGGCCCCCCTACCTTATTTTTATAGGTATCTGTGACCAACCGATGCATATCTGTATTCACCGTCATGTGAAATCCACAGATTAGGGCCTAATGAATTTATTTCAATTGACTGATTTCTGAAATATTTGAAGTTGTTGCATTTATTGTTGATCATTGTAGCTTGTTTATAGACTATGATTTGGAGCTGAAGACACTGATTAGATGGGTGATTTTGGTTAATAGGATCTTGGCAACACTCTCCTGTGGTGACCTGCTTAATGAACTCTTATGTGCACAACTACTGCCATTAGGGCTCTGATTGAATGTGCCCAACAGTTTAAAATGGCAGCCCTGTGGGTATTGAGTGTGGATGGCAGTCACCTGAAATGGTAGTCTAATGTGCGCAACTGACTGGACTATTGTTTCTCTGCCCCCTACAGGATCATCCAGAGCTATGTGCTGAGAGAGGAGTCGGGCGCCCTCTCTTCAGAGGCCTCAGACTTTAACAAAGCCCAATTTGGCAGGCGGGGGCATTATGGCCTCCCTATACACCTCCCACCCGGCTGACAGCGGCCTGACCCTTGACCTCTCGCTGGAGATCAACAGGAAGTTGCAGGCCGTGCTGGAGGACACGCTGCTCAAGAACATCACACTCAAGGTGGGTCCCCCGAACACACTGTCTCACCTTGTGTTGCTGGGAATAAAAGCCCCAGAGTTCAGTTTATTAAGCTATACAATTAACTTCTGCTCACACTACATACCCCTGCACTATCAGTCAGTAACCATGTTTCCATCCAACCATTTTATGCAGATGAATTACCTGACACATAAAAGAACAGGCATGATGCAAACTAGAAAAATGTACATTACATTATTTTTGGAATAAAGATGAAGCAACAAATTGCAGTGGAAACTCTTTTATGCACACACAGGGCCGGCCCGCTCATTAAGCAGGATTAGGTGGCCACCAATGGTGGCAGATTGACGAGGGTGGCATTTTCTGAGCTAAACTGACCAAGACTCCAACACATAAAACCTAAAGAAAAAGTCTAAAAACAACCTACAATTTCTCTCAACCACTGGCATATTGGCTTTTTAACTGAGCGCTGATGTCGCCATGTAAAAGGCAGGGACGCAAAATATTTATTTTGTACATTCCCAGCGCTCCTCTCCAGGGTGCTGTTGGAGAGACACATCGCTGCGGGCTCCTGATTAGGGGAGGGTTTGGCCGGGGTAAGCCGTCATTGTAAATAAGAATGTGTTCTTAAACTGACTTGCCTAGTTAAATAAATAAATACACGTAAGATACAGTACCTGTGTAACAGAGCGCTGGTTTGGTGAACTAAAATCGCATTATGAGTTACCTTGACTGAAACCCAAAATCCCATGTTAGCTCCCAGAACAAATTCCTAGACTTAAGCTCAGTGGGTTATTGAGGTTTTGAGTTGCACAGAAGACCCAGGTTTGATGCCCAATTATTTGACCAGCAGAGCATTGCCCATGGTAGAAGGATTAGTCTACTGGGGTGATCAGGCAATCAGTCTCTGAGGAAAGCACCAAGACGATACACATCCATCCCTGCTGCAAGCATCTTTCTGTTTTTCACTGTTTTTCTCTCGTTCTTTCTTCTGTGTCTTTTTCACCATCTTGTTCCCTCTCTCTGTCTTGTACTCTCTCTCTCTGTCCTCATTTTCATCTTCCATTTCTCCAGTCTTCTAACTTTGATGACCTAGAAATGTGCAAGGCGAAGGACTCCAAATGGGAAACGATGTAGTCCAGCTCAGAATATTTCACTGTTGAATGGGTTGCCTGATCTCTCTCTCTCTCTCTCTCTGTGTCTCTCTGTCTCTCTCCATCTCTCTGTAGGAAAATCTTCAGACGTTAGGGGCGGAGATTGAGCGACTTATCAAACAGCAACGATAGCTGGAGGACATTGCTCAGAGGAAGTTGCGCATGCTAGACGACAGTGTCTGAAGGAAATTATAGAGGACCAAGTGAAGAGGGAATGTTGAAGACCCCACCAACTAACTATCTTGTGCCACATCAAGAATTTAACTGAGACACACACATGCGAACACACACACGCACACACATGCACACACGCAGTGTAAAGGAGAAATTTGAATGTTGAATACCAGTCGCCTGTTCTTTTTGATAACCCCCATGTTCTCAACTCTTCTCTCCAATGGGATGAGTACTCAGATCCTCTGACCAATGGATTGCCCTACTACCCCCGCATAATCTAATACACTTTCCCGGGATGCCAAGGATAGCTTTATTTATGAATGAATTGAAAGGATTATGTTGGTTAGCATTTTCTGAAGCCAGTTGCTAATGCAGGTCCGTGTGCATGCCAATCCTTATTTCTCTCCCAAAAAAGTGTTTGTGCCAATTTGCTGAATATATTTTTGAATTACCGCTGTGACCCCTAACGCATACAGTAGTACTCTCACTGTGAACCAGTAACTAAAGACTACTAATGCACTCAAGCCACAACCATTCAGACATTTGTCCACCAGGCTCCACTTTCCTTTCTCACCGTAGCCCTACAAAGCACTTAAGGCAAAAATGATACTTGAGATGATCATTCATAACTTGTATTTGTATGCATATCTCCCATTGACATCAAATGTTCGATTTATGACAAAGTATCTGGAGTCACGATTCGCTAGTTGGCCTACATTCTGCAAACACCAATGTCAAAGAAGAACTCCTGGCTTGACCCCAAATGTCCTACTATGAAGTTGTATAAATAATAATGAGTTCAGCTGGATAATCTAGGGCTGGTCTTTAGTTGTTAATTTAATGTGATTTATTTATTTCTGTTGTTTTTGATTGGCATTAAATGTTTTCTTTGCTTTTCTTTAGTTTAAAATCAAGTCCATTGCGTTCTTCATTTTGTCCATATTCACTGAAGTAAATCTTTTATAATATTATTTTATATTCAATTGTTTGTTTCCATCCTTTCTCACACACTCCCTTGTTTTTACTGTCATTAATTTGTAGGACAAAGCATTGTAGCCCCCCCCCCCATTTGCTTCTTCACCAGTATGTTCTTCAGCTGTCATAGTGAGGGTCACCTGGCCGAGCTAGAGGCGTATGGTCCCAGGGATGGGTGTAAACAACACAACAACCAACCACTCGCAGAGGAGCTGACATGCACCTGCAACACACTGTCTTCTGCCAAGGACATGATAAAGAGTGACTTTTCCTCAGCCACGGCTGCCTATGCTACAACCAACACACCACACACACACAGAAGTATGGAGAATTCTGATGAAGACTAGCTCCTAAGCTGCAGTCTTTGGTTGTAGTTATTTTCCCCCATTTGTTTTTTGTCACCTATGTGTAACTATTTCGACTATAGTGTAAAGGAGGCCCCTCTTGACTCTGGGATTTTAGTGTTTCTCCCACCATTGTTTAGGTGGGATGCCTTCTTCCCCAAACAAGTCTACTTGGCCCCCCGCTATTGAACAATCACAGGATCGATTTGTGTAATTTGATGTTTACGGCTTGTTGGTATGAGGGCTTCCCGCCTAGGGGAAAAAAATCTAGGGGAAACACTACTGTTCTTTTTGCACCCTTTCAACTTGGCAAATCTAAAACACAGGATTCCCAGCCTGGCTCTCTACTCCGCAACAGTGCGTAGAGAACATGCAGCGTGGGCAAATTAGTCAATCGATTTTTCAGGAGCAGCTTGAGAGAATATTCAAGAAGGAATTCATCTGAATAAATACATTAACATAATGAAATGGCTGGCGGACATCTCGTTATTATGCACTGAGTTACCCAAATACCCCAGAAACAGAGCTATATACACTATGGGTAAAACAGTTTATCATTGATCAGCAAACTGTTGATATGGCTTAAAGATTAACGTTGTAGAGTATCTTCAACCAATGAAGACTTTCACCAATCAATGATTTTTGTAACTTATGTTACAAAGGCAACAATTATTGTTCATTTGACACAAAATCATTTGCCTGAATCGTTTCATTACTGTTTAATTTGATTGTCAAGTGAACAACATACTAGATATCTTGGTAAGACAAATGTAGTGACTGTGGATAATGTGGTACTCTTATGGTTAAAGAAATGTGTCCTCCATGACAACAAAACAATTGGAAGCATAACTCTAGTACCCGTTTCACACTACTAAGCCATGCACTGGCCTAGTTCCGCATCCACCATAGTTGCTGGAAAGTACCATTTGAATTGTGAAAAGGGTCAAGCACTCCCATGTGTGGTCCAACCTAGGCCTACATTCTCACAACATGAAAACATTGGAGCAATGTTAAATTAATATGTTATTTGCCTGGGAGACCAGTCCACAAAGAGAGAGAGTGGTAAATGTGTCTCCCGTAACAGTGAAATTAGCAATATGGACAGATGTGTTGTGAGTGTAAAATTATGACTGACTATAGCGAGATGTTGGTATTTTCTGTTGATTGTCTTGGTGTTGTTCAATGTGCTCTGTTTGATTGAATATTCAAACTGTGATTATTATACATTTGTAGATATGATCTTCTGTAAAATGGTCAAATGTTTTTAATATTCCAGATCCAATATGTATATATGGTGTTTACAGGGAATAAAAGAGATGAATCTCTTTCTCTTCATTATTGTCTTGTTTGTATTGTCCCTTACACAGAAAGCAAAAAGAAAGTGAATTAATGTACAGCCCAGAGGAAATTGTCTTTGTAAGCATCACTAGAAACCTGTAACATATTAATACAAAAAAGTTAAGTGAAATATTAGCTTTTGTCTGAATCCCCCCAAAAAACAGGAAATCCAAAAGCTAATTTACCCTATGCACTAACAAGGCTTTTCAGCATAAGCAGCTTGCCTACTGCTAGGGTAATGTAGTTCAATGAGTTTCAACTTTTCAGGGTTTTTCTTTATTTGACTATTTTCTACATTGTAGAAAAATAGTGAAGACATAAACTATGAAATAACACACGTGTTGTGTCTTTACTATCATTAAATTGAAGACTTAGTTTTTATGAAAGATTCTCTGTAATTAGTATTACGCGATCAAACTGATTAATCATGTAACTGTAATTAACTAGGAAGTCCAGGCACCAAGGAAAATATTCAGATTACAAAGTTATAATTTCCTAATAAAACCTTTCATATATTTTATATCTGATCAGTTAGTCTTTGAATTAATTAATTATTTACTTTACCTCACGTTAGTCTCATTCCAAACGTCGTAAATTGTTGGTTATCTGCACGAACTCAGTCTTCACTATAAGTCATCCATACATCAATTGTCTTAAATCATTTATTTACTAAGTAATTCACAGAAATGCATAAACAAACAGATAGTTACAAGGAAATGATAATGGAGTTTCCCTAGTGGGATAAACCGGAATCGCGGCTTGGTGGACAAAAGGGGAAGTGGGGGTCAACTGAGATGAGACACGACAAAGTTGATAATTATAACAATTGAAATGCTAAACCTTTGCACATGAAAGCTCACCCATTCAGGAAAAAATGCAATCAATATACACTGCTAAAAAAAATAAAGGGAACACTTAAACAACACAATGTAACTAAGCTGCACAAGAACTCACTACTGTAATGGTCCAGGTTACAAAGTGGCTCAGTGACTCGTGTTTGCATCTCAATGTGAAAAAAACTGTTTGCATGTTCTTCACAAAGAGGGCAACAGATGCTACTGAGCCAGATGTCTATGTGTCAGGGGAGAAGCTCCAGGTGGTATCCGATTTTAAGTACCTTGGCATCATACTTGATTCCAACCTCTCTTTTAAAAAGCATGTGAAAAAGGTAATTCAAATAACTAAATTCAATCTAGCTAATTTCCGATTTATACGAAATTGTTTGACTACAGAGGTAGCAAAACTGTACTTCAAATCTATGATACTCCCCCACTTAACATACTGATTGACTAGTTGGGCCCAAGCTTGCTGTACAACATTAAAACCTATTCAGTCTGTCTACAAACAGGCTCTCAAAGTGCTTGATAGGAAGCCCAATAGCCATCATCATTGTCACATCCTTAGAAAGCATGAGCTCTTGAGTTGGGAAAATCTTGTGCAATACACCGACGCATGTCTTGTATTCAAGATCCTTAATGGCCTGGCTCCCCCTCCACTCAATATTTTTGTTAAACAGAAAACCCAGACATATGGCAGCAGATCCACAAGGTCTGCCATGAGAGGTGACTGTATAGTTCCCCTAAGGAAAAGCACCTTTAGTAAATCTGCATTCTCTGTGAGAGCTTCCCATGTCTGGAATACACTGCCATCAGACACACATAACTGCACCACATATCACACTTTCACAAAATGCTTGAAGACCTGGCTAAAGGTCAATCAGATTTGTGAACATGGTCCCTAGCTGTGTGTTGCCGCTTTCCATGTTGTCTGTTGTCTGTAGCTTGTGAGGTGTGGAAACACTTTGTTGCTTTTATGAATTTTGTCTTGCTGCTTTTTGTTCTATGTTGCTCTGTCTGTATGCTATGTCTTGCTTGTCCTATGTTGCTATGTCTTGCTTGTTCTATGGTGCTATTGTCTATATTGTAATTGTTTTTAATAACCTGCCCAGGGACTGCGGTTGAAAATTAGCCGGCTGGCTAAAACCGGCACTTTTACTGAAACGTTGATTAATGTGCACTGTCCCTGTAAAAATAAAATAAAATAAACTAAGTCAATCACACTTCTGTGAAATCAAACTGTCCACTTAGGAAGCAACACTGATTGACAATACATTTCATATGCTGTTGTGCAAATGGAATAGACAACCGGTGGAAATTATAGGCAATTAGCAAGACACCCCCAATAAAGGAGTGGTTCTTCAGGTGGTGACCACAGACCACTTCTCAGTTCCTATGCTTCCTGGCTGATGTTTTGGTCACTTTTGAATGCTGGCGGTGCTTTCACTCTAGTGGTAGCATGAGACGGAGTCTACAACCCACACAAGTGGCTCAGGTAGTGCAGCTCATCCAGGATGGAACATCAATGCGAGCTGTGGCAAGAAGGTTTGCTGTGTCTGTCAGCGTAGTGTCCAGAGCATGGAGGCGCTACCAGGAGACAGGTCAGTACATGGTGGGCAACAACCCAGCAGCAGGACCGCTACCTCCGCCTTTGTGCAAGGAGGAACAGAAGCAGAACTGCCAGAGCCCTGTAAAATGACCTCCAGCAGGCCACAAAGTGCATGTGTCTGCTCAAACGGTCAGAAACAGACTCCATGAGGGTGGTATGAGGGCCCGACGTCCACAGGTGGGGGTTGTGCTTACAGCCCAACACCGTGCAGGACGTTTGGCATTTGCCAGAGAACACCAAGATTGGCAAATTCGCCACTGGCGTCCTGTGCTCTTACATTTACATTTTACATTTAAGTCATTTAGCAGACGCTCTTATCCAGAGCGACTTACAAATTGGTGCTTTCACCTTATGACATCCAGTGGAACAGCCACTTTACAATAGTGCATCTAGGTCTTTTAAGGGGGGGGGAGGGGGTGAGAAGGATTACTTTATCCTATCCTAGGTATTCCTTAAAGAGGTGGGGTTTCAGGTGTCTCCGGAAGGTGGTGATTGACTCCGCTGTCCTGGCGTCGTGAGGGAGTTTGTTCCACCATTGGGGGGCCAGAGCAGCGAACAGTTTTGACTGGGCTGAGCGGGAACTGTACTTCCTCAGTGGTAGGGAGGCGAGCAGGCCAGAGGTGGATGAACGCAGTGCCCTTGTTTGGGTGTAGGGCCTGATCAGAGCCTGGAGGTACTGAGGTGCTGTTCCCCTCACAGCTCCGTAGGCAAGCACCATGGTCTTGTAGCGGATGCGAGCTTCAACTGGAAGCCAGTGGAGAGAGCGGAGGAGCGGGGTGACGTGAGAGAACTTGGGAAGGTTGAACACCAGACGGGCTGCGGCGTTCTGGATGAGTTGTAGGGGTTTAATGGCACAGGCAGGGAGCCCAGCCAACAGCGAGTTGCAGTAATCCAGACGGGAGATGACAAGTGCCTGGATTAGGACCTGCGCCTCTTCCTGTGTGAGGCAGGGTCGTACTCTGCGGATGTTGTAGAGCATGAACCTACAGGAACGGGCCACCGCCTTGATGTTATTTGAGAACGACAGGGTGTTGTCCAGGATCACGCCAAGGTTCTTAGCGCTCTGGGACGAGGACACAATGGAGTTGTCAACCGTGATGGCGAGATCATGGAACGGGCAGTCCTTCCCCGGGAGGAAGAGCAGCTCCGTCTTGCCGAGGTTCAGCTTGAGGTGATGATCCGTCATCCACACTGATATGTCTGCCAGACATGCAGAGATGCGATTCGCCACCTGGTCGTCAGAAGGGGGAAAGGAGAAGATTAATTGTGTGTCGTCTGCATAGCAATGATAGGAGAGACCATGTGAGGTTATGACAGAGCCAAGTGACTTGGTGTATAGCGAGAATAGGAGAGGGCCTAGAACAGAGCCCTGGGGGACACCAGTGGTGAGAGCACGTGGTGAGGAGACGGATTCTCGCCACGCCACCTGGTAGGAGCGACCTGTCAGGTAGGACGCAATCAAGCGTGGGCCGCGCCGGAGATGCCCAACTCGGAGAGGGTGGAGAGGAGGATCTGATGGTTCACAGTATCGAAGGCAGCCGATAGGTCTAGAAGGATGAGAGCAGAGGAGAGAGAGTTAGCTTTAGCAGTGCGGAGCGCCTCCGTGATACAGAGAAGAGCAGTCTCAGTTGAATGCGGTGGCGTTTGACTTAGCAAACGAGGATCGGATGTCGTCGACCTTCTTTTCAAAATGGTTGACGAAGTCATCTGCAGAGAGGGAGGAGGGGGGGAGGAGGATTCAAGAGGGAGGAGAAGGTGGCAAAGAGCTTCCTAGGGTTAGAGGCAGATGCTTGGAATTTAGAGTGGTAGAAAGTGGCTTTAGCAGCAGAGACAGAGGAGGAAAATGTAGAGAGGAGGGAGTGAAAGGATGCCAGGTCCGCAGGGAGGCGAGTTTTCCTCCATTTCCGCTCGGCTGCCCGGAGCCCTGTTCTGTGAGCTCGCAATGAGTCGTCGAGCCACGGAGCGGGAGGGGAGGACCGAGCCGGCCTGGAGGATAGGGGACATAGAGAGTCAAAGGATGCAGAAAGGGAGGAGAGGAGGGTTGAGGAGGCAGAATCAGGAGATAGGTTGGAGAAGGTTTGAGCAGAGGGAAGAGATGATAGGATGGAAGAGGAGAGAGTAGCGGGGGAGAGAGAGCGAAGGTTGGGACGGCGCGATACCATCCAGTAGGGGCAGTGTGGGAAGTGTTGGATGAGAGCGAGAGGGAAAAGGATACAAGGTAGTGGTCGGAGACTTGGAGGGGAGTTGCAATGAGGTTAGTGGAGGAACAGCATCTAGTAAAGATGAGGTCGAGCGTATTGCCTGCCTTGTGAGTAGGGGGAAGGTGAGAGGGTGAGGTCAAAAGAGGAGAGGAGTGGAAAGAAGGAGGCAGAGAGGAATGAGTCAAAGGTAGACGTGGGGAGGTTAAAGTCGCCCAGAACTGTGAGAGGTGAGCCGTCCTCAGGAAAGGAGCTTATCAAGGCATCAAGCTCATTGATGAACTCTCCGAGGGAACCTGGAGGGCGATAAATGATAAGGATGTTAAGCTTGAAAGGGCTGGTAACTGTGACAGCATGGAATTCAAAGGAGGCGATAGACAGATGGGTAAGGGGAGAAAGAGAGAATGACCACTTGGGAGAGATGAGGATCCCGGTGCCACCACCCCGCTGACCAGAAGCTCTCGGGGTGTGCGAGAGCACGTGGGCGGACGAAGAGAGAGCAGTAGGAGTAGCGGTGTTGTCTGTGGTGATCCATGTTTCCGTCAGAGCCAAGAAGTCGAGGACTGGAGGGAGGCATAGGCTGAGATGAACTCTGCCTTGTTGGCCGCAGATCGGCAGTTCCAGAGGCTACCGGAGACCTGGAACTCCACGTGGGTCGTGCGCGCTGGGACCACCAGATTAGGGTGGCCGCGGCCATGCGGTGTGGAGCGTTTGTATGGTCTGTGCAGAGAGGAGAGAACAGGGATAGACAGACACATAGTTGACAGGCTAGAGAAGAGGCTACGCTAATGCAGAGGAGATTGGAATGACAAGTGGACTACACGTCTCGAATGTTCAGAAAGTTAAGCTTACGTAGCAAGAATCTAATTGACTAAAATGATTAAAATGATACAGTACTGCTGAGGTAGGCTAGCTGCGTTGTTGACACTACCCTAATCAAGTCGTTCCGTTGAGTGTGAAGTTTCTACAATGCTGCTTTTCGGGGCTAGCTGGCTAGCTAGCAGTGTTGGTTACGTTACGTTGCGTTAGGGAGAACGACAATAGCTGGCTAGCTAACCTAGAAAATCGCTCTAGACTACACAATTATCTTTGAAACAAAGACGGCTATGTAGCTAGCTATGTAGCTAGCTACGATCAAACAAATCACACCGTTGGGACTGTAATGAAATGAAATGAAAATATGATACTACCTGTGGAGCGAAGCGGAATCGACCGGAATGCGAAAGTTCTATTCAGTAGACGTTGGCTGGCTATTGGCTAGCTAGGAGTGTCTCCTACGTTAAGGACGACAAAATAGCTGGCTAGCTAACCTCGGTAAATTAAGATAATCACTCTAAGACTACACACTCTAACTACACAATTATCTTGGATACGAAGACAGCAAAGACAACTATGTAGCTAGCTAACACTACACTAATCAAGTCGTTCAGTTGAGTGTGATAGTTACTACAGTGCTACGGTAGACGGTGAACGTGTTGGGCAGATAGGAGACGACGAAATACGATAATTACGCAATTATCTTTGATACAACGACGACTATGTAGCTAGCTAAGAAGAAATTGCTAAGATTAGACAAATCAGACCGTTGTACTATAATGAAATAATGAAATGTAATGAAAAAGTTATACAACCTGCAGACCGAAGCGCGGATGCGACCGGCTCGCTCCAACCCGGAAATACCTCTTCACAGATGAAAGCAGGTTCACACTGAGCACATGTGACAGACGTGACAGTCTGGAGACGCAGTGGAAAACGTTCTGCTGCCTGCAACATCCTCCAGCATGACCGGTTTTGCGGTGGGTCAGTCATGGTGTTGGGTGGCATTTCTTTTGGGGGCCGCACAGCCCTCCATGTGCTCGCCAGAGGTAGCCTGACTGCCATTAGGTACCGAGATGAGATCCTCAGACTTGTGAGACCATATGCTGGTGCGGTTGGCCCTGGGTTCCTCCTAATGCAAGACAATGCTAGACCTCATGTGGTTGGAGTGTGTCAGCAGTTCCTGCAAGAGTAAGGCATTGATGCTATGGACTGGCCTGCCCGTTCCCCAGACCTGAATCCAATTGAGCACATCTGGGACATCATGTCTCGCTCCATCCACCAACGCCACGTTGCACCACAGACTGTCCAGGAGTTGGCGGATGCTTTAGTCCAGGTCTGGGAGGAGATCCCTCAGGAGACCATCCGCCACCTCATAAGGAGCATGCCCAGGCGTTGTAGGGAGGTCATACAGGCACGTGGAGGCCACACACACTACTGAGCTTCATTTGGACTTGTTTTAAGGACATTACATCAAAGTTGAATCAGCCTGTAGTGTGGTTTCCACTTTAATTTTGAGTGTGACTCCAAATCCAGACCTCCATGGGTTGATAAATTTGATTTCCATTGATAATTTTCGTGTGATTTTGTTGTCAGCACATTCAACTATGTAAAGAAAGAAATATTTAATAAGAATATTTCATTCATTCAGATCTAGGATGTGTTATTTTAGTGTTCCCTTTATGTTTTTGAGCAGTGTATATATTTACACTCAGTGTGTCGTCGGGACCTTTTCAACAAAGTTAGTTTCTGTTCGAGAGTTTTCGTCATCTCTCTCTCTCTCTCTCTGTCGTTGTTAAAGGGGATAGTTCAGAGCGACATTCATGTTGTTGTAGAATGGATGTTTCGGCGGTTGTCGTTCTTCGTTCAATGATACCGAATTCCTAGCTGCAGACTAGTAATTAATATCAAAGATTTGTTCTTATTCTGTCGGTATCAATAGTCTAAGAGTTTAACCACGTGGGATGGTTAAAAGATTCAGCAATGGTCTGCAACCTTTGACGCCTCGTAATAGAGAAAAACATGGTCTAGTGAGAACTCCTCAAAGTTGGGGTTTTATTCGGAATTGCAGAAAAGGGCCTGTCCCAGGATACCCTGGGCGGTCCTCTGATATTAGTCAAACTCAAAAGGGAATTGGAGCTTCCTTAATTAAACAGTCCAAAATCACATTACACAATTTTACAAACAGTATCATCCTCACTCATTCATCTTATACAACAATTAGATGTTAACCTCATATCTGAGGCTATTATATAAACAGCGTTATGGTAATGTGGCCGCACCGTCTCCCATGAGCTTCACCAAAATGTAACAAACGGACCAGTTCGTAGCAGGATTCTTCACCGATCTTTTATACCTTCTCCGGAACATAAATGTTGTTCGGACCTCAAGTTCTGGGAGGTGGAAGAAATTCCTTTGTTCTCTATGAAAATTCACTCTGTCTCTATACTGTGTGGCCATGAGGCAGGATCTTCCTGGAATTTACGACCTCTCTGACCACAGCAGCCTAGTTGAAGGAGGCAGGGAGAGGGGGATGGGGCTTTCTATACCCAAAGAGGGCAACGTAATGACACATGGAACCAAAAAAAAGTAAAACAAATACAAATATTTTATATTTCAGATTCTTCAAATAGCCAGCCTTTGCCTAGATGACAGCTTTGCAAACTCTTGGCATTCTCTCAACCAGCTTCATCTTGAATGCTTTTCCAACAGTGTTCAAGGAGCTCCCACATATGCTGAACACTTGTTGGCTGCTTTTCCTTCAGTCTGCGGTCCAACTCATCCCAAACCATCTCAATTGGTTGATTGGTCAATTGGTGATTGTGGAGGCCAGCCTGGAGGTGTGTTGGGTCATTGTCCTATTGAAAAACAAATGATAGTATTGATAGTAAATGATAGTATTTCAGAGGAGTCAACAGGATAAGTGCACTCTGTATGTGTGTCTGGGTCATTAGACACCATTAGACATGCACCTGTCTGGGGAGTGGGCATGCCTGTTTATTTTTGTACCATTGCTATGGCATAATGTTTCTATGCCCTAATGTGAAACCAAACTAAAATGAGTGCAAGGCAAAAAGATAATGGTGGCTAAATGCCAGAGGGGATGAATCATTAACATAAAGAGGAGTTACTATGTGTGTGACGTAAGGATGAAACCTGTATAAAAAGTGTGCGCCAAGGCTAGAAAGGGAGTTACTTCATGAACCAGCTCGGCTTATATTACTTTGTAATAAAGTCTATTTGAACTCACAGGCTCTGGTATTTCAGAAATATTATTGACTGAATATTTCCACAAGATAAATGACGAGCTTGCCAGGAGTGGCAAAAAGGGACCAGAGACGGTGAAAATCTACAGCTGTGAATGGGCCTCTTGGACGAACAGCACAAACAAAGGTAAAGTTCATGCCTATAGTATAGAGTTTGTGTGGTTAGCTTCAGGAACGTGTCTCAGCGGTAGATCACCAAGTTGGTCTCCAAATTGACGAACCAAAGAAATATTGGGAGCTTTTCAGTTCAAATGAAATGCATGCAAAATATTGGGGGTATAATAAGAAACTTTGAGGGTTGAAAATGTGAATAATGTATAGTAATGGGTGTGTGACCACTGCAGAGGGAGAGTTGTGTGCTTCATCTGTCTTGACTGGCTCAGTTGAGTGAGGTTATTCACTCATTTGTTCAGACGGTTCATCTGACCAGTTTGTTCAGTCTGTTTGAGTTGTGACTGTGTGGTCTGATTCAGTTTGGCTGGACTTATTTGTTTAGACCTGTCTGAGTTTGTGCACAAAACGCAACCCATTCATCTTATTCAATCAGTCCGAGTCAGTGGGCCATTCAATTCATTCAGCTCGCTCAGATGCTCATCTGGGGTGGGTGTGTTCAGTCTCATTCAGGTTGTCTGTCTGCCCTGTTGATTGTTCTGTTTGATCCAGTTTGGAGTGGCAACCGTCCATCTGCATGGTCAAATAATAGAAATAGAAATCCTGTAATACCACTTATCGTGTTGAGTAAGTGAATCGATAAGGACTGCTTGGATGGGTAGAAATCCTGTAATACCACTTATCGTGTTGAGTAAGTGAATCGATAAGGACTGCTTGGATGGGTAGAAATCCTGTAACACCACTTATCGTGTTGAGTAAGTGAATCGATAAGGACTGCTTGGATGGGTAGAAATCCTGTGATACCGCCTATTTTTTATTGATTTATTTTATTTCACCTTTATTTAACCAGGTAGGCAAGTTGAGAACAAGTTCTCATTTACAATTGCGACCTGGCCAAGATAAAGCAAAGCATTTCGACACGTACAACAACAGAGTTACACATGGAGTAAAACAACCATACAGTCAATAATACAGTAGAAAAATAAGTCTATATAAGTCTATATATGTGAGCAAATGAGGTGAGATAAGGGAGGTAAAGGCTAAATAAATAAATAAAAAAAGGCCATGGTGGCAAAGTAAATACAATATAGCAAATAAAACACTGGAATGGTAGATTTGCAGTGGAAGAATGTGCAAAGGAGCTAAATAAATAAATAAATACAATATAGAAAGTAAAACACTGGAATGGTAGATTTGCAGTTGAAGAATGTGCCAAGTAGAAATAGAAAAAATGGGGTGCAAAGGAGCAAAATAAATACAATATAGAAAGTAAAACACTGGAATGGTAGATTTGCAGTGGAAGAATGTGCAAAGTAGAAATAGAAAAAATGGGGTGCAAAGGAGCAAAATAAATAAAGTAGGGAAAGAGGTAGTTGTTTGGGATAAATTATAGATGGGCTATGTACAGGTGCAGTAATCTGTGAGCTGCTCTGACAGCTGGTGCTTAAAGCTAGTGAGGGAGATAAGTGTTGCCAGTTTCAAAGATTTTGTAGTTCGTTCCAGTTATTGGCAGCAGAGAAGTGGAAGGAGAGGCGGCCAAAGGAAGAATTGGTTTTGGGGGTGACCAGAGAGATATACTTGCTGGAGCGCGTGCTACAGATGGGTGCTGCTATGGTGACCAGTGAGCTGAGATAAGGGGGGACTTTACCTAGCAGGGTCTTGTAGATGACCTGGAGCCATTGGGTTTGGCGACGAGTATGAAGCGAGGGCCAGCCAACGAGAGAGTACAGGTCGCAGTGGTGGGTAGTATATGGGGGGCTTTGGTGACAAAACGGATGGCACTGCGATAAACTGCATCCAATTTATTGAGTAGGGTATTGGAGGCTATTTTGTAAATGACATCGCCGAAGTCGAGGATTGGTAGGATGGTCAGTTTTACAAGGGTATGTTTGGCAGCATGAGTGAAGGATGCTTTGTTGCGAAATAGGAAGCCAATTCTAGATTTAACTTTGGATTGGATATGTTTGATGTGAGTCTGGAAGTAGAGTTTACAGTCTAACCAGACACCTAGGTATTTGTAGTTGTCCACATATTCTAAGTCAGAGCCGTCCAGAGTAGTGATGTTGGACAGGCATGCAGGAGCATTTAGTTTTACTTGTATTTAAGAGCAATTAGAGGCCACGGAAGGAGAGTTGTGTGGCATTGAAGCTCGCCTGGAGGGTTGTTAACACAGTGTCCAAAGAAGGGCCAGAAGTATACAGAATGGTGTCTTCTGCGTAGAGGTGGATCAGTGACTCACCAGCAGCAAGAGCGACATCATTGATGTATACAGAGAAGAGAGTTGGTCCAAGAATTGAACCCTGTGGCACCCCCATAGAGACTGCCAGAGGCCCGGACAACAGACCCTCCGATTTGACACACTGAACTCTATCAGAGAAGTAGTTGGTGAACCAGGCGAGGCAATCATTTGAGAAACTAAGGCTGCCGAGTCTGCCGATGAAGATGTGGTGATTGACAGAGTCGAAAGCCTTGGCTAGGTCAATGAATACGGCTGCACAGTATTGTTTCATATCGATTGCGGTTAAGATATCATTTAGGACCTTGAGCATGGCTGAGGTGCACCCATGACCAGCTCTGGAACCAGATTGCATAGCGGAGAAGGTATGGTGGGATTCAAAATGGTCGGTAATCTGTTTGTTGACTAGGCTTTCGAAGACCTTAGTGTCACGAACCGGCTCAAAGCCCGTAACAAAGGGAGACAACGTGGAGATAAGGAGTAGCAAAATATATATTTATTAACTAAAGCAACTAAGGAAAATATACAATGGTGTGTGTAATCAGTAATCAGTAGTGTAAGTGAGTGTTTTGCATGCATGAATGTGAGAATGCAGGGTGTTGAAAGGTGCCAACGCAAACAAACAAAAGGCCACCAAGAACCACAACACAATCTACAAAGGTGTCTGCATGGAGAGAGTCTCCTCCATGAATGTGGAAGAGGTCTATTTATCCTGGGAGACACCTGGCCCAGGTGTTTCCCATGTAGCTGACGACCCTCTCAACTCCGCCCACCGGCATCCTAATAAGGAAACAAGAACAAAGACAGAATACGGCAGACAGAGTGGGAGGGTCGTCACATTAGAAAGGCAGGGTAGGATAGATATAGGTCTGTAGCAGTTTGGGTCAAGAGTTTCCCCCCCTTTGAAGAGGGGGTTGACCGCAGCTGCTTTCCAATCTTTGGGAATCTCAGACGACATAAAAGAGAGGTTGAACAGGCTAGTAATAGGGGTGGCAACAATTTCGGCAGATTGTCTAGCCCGGCTGATTTGTAGGGGTCCAGATTTTGCAGCTCTTTCAGAACATCAGCTTGGGTGAGTTGCTGTGGACGGTGCCGGGCAGTTGACCGGTGTAGCGGTAGCCAGGTGAAAAGCATGGCTAGCCGTAGAGAAATGCTTGTTGAAATTCTCCATTATAGTGGATTTATCGGTGGTAACAGTGTTTCCTGGCCTCAGAGAAGTGGGCAGCTGGGAGGAGGTGCTCTTATTCTCCATGGACTTTAGTGTCCCAGAACTTTTTTGAGTTTGTACTACAGGATGCAAATTTCTGTTTGAAAAAGCTATCCTTAGCTTTCCTAACTGCCTGTGTATATTTCCTAACTTCCCTGAACAGGGGCTATTCGATGCTAATGCAGAACGCCACCGTATGTTTTTGTGCTGGTCAAGGGCAGACCGTTCCGGAGTGAACCAAGGACTATATCTATTCCTAGTTCTATTTTTTTGAATGGAGCATGCTTATTTAAGATGGTGAGAAAGGCACTTCTAAAGAATAACCAAGCATCCTCTACTGACGGGATGAGGTCATTATCATTCCAGGATACCACGGCCAGGTCGATTAGAAAGGCCTGCTCGCAGAAGAGTTTTAGGGAGCGTTTGACAGTGATGAGGTGTGGTCGTTTGATCGCAGATCCATTATGGATGCAGGGAATGAGGCAGTGATCGCTGAGCTCTTGATTGAAAACAGCAGAGGTGTATTTGGAGGGCGAGTTAGTTAGGGTGATATCTATGAGGGTGCCCGTGTTAACCTCTCTGGGATATGTGGGACGGTAGCGTCCCATCTGGCCAACATCCAGTGAAAATGCAGAGCACCAAATTCAAATAAATTACTATAAAAATTAAACTGATGAAATCACACATTCAATATACCAAAAAGCAAACAATGCTATTGTCTGATGCTATTGCACCCCGGTAAACAAAGACAGAAAAGTATATTTCAACCCTGCAGGCGCAACACAAAACGCAGAAATATAATTCATGCCTTACATTTGACAAGCTTCTTTTGTTGGCACTCCAATATGTCCCATAAACATCACAAATGGTCCTTTTGTTCGATTAATTCCGTCGATATATATACAAAATGTAAATTTATTGGGCGCGTTTGATCCAGAAAAACACTGGTTCCAACTTGCGCAATGTGACTACAAAATATCTCAAAAGTTACCTGTAAGCATTGTCCAAACATTTAAACAGCGTTCAATACAGGATGATAACAAAGTGTAGCGAGCATTTCTGGTCACGCGCTTCTATCTAACAGTACACTTCAAGTTACCCTCGTTCTGGATGGCCGTACATCTTTATTACACAAAGGAAAAATCTCAACCAATTTCTAAAGAATTCTAGAATCCCAATGAAAACCCATTGAAAAGAGAGTGACCTAAAAAAGAAATAATCCTGGATGGTTTGTCCTCTGAGTTTCGCCTGCCAAATAAGTTATGTTATACTCACAGGCATCATTCAAACAGTTTTAGAAACTTCAGAGTGTTTTCTATCCAAATATACTAATAATATGCATATCCTGGCTTCTGAGCCAGGGCAGCAGGCCATTTACTTTGGACACGCTTTTCATCCGGACGTGAAAATCCGGACGTGAAAAATACTGCCCCCTATCCCAAAGAAGTTAACGGATTTGGGGTTGTACCTGGTAGGTTCATTGATAACTTACAGAAAACATTTGACCCCTGTCATTGCCAACAAAGGGTATATAACAAAGTATTGAGATAAACTTTTGTTATTGACCAAATACTTATTTTCCACCATAATTTGCAAATAAATAAATAAAAAATCCTACAATGTGATTTTCTTTCTTCCATTTTGTCTGTCATAGTTGAAGTGTACCTATGATGAAAATTACAGGCCTCTCTCATCTTTTTAAGTGGGAGAACTTGCACAATTGGTGGCTGACTAAATACTTTTTTGCCCCACTGTATATATTTTTTAGATTTGTTTAACACTTTTTTGGTTACTACATGATTCCATATGTGTGTAAATGTGTCTAAATTGTAGAATATTAGTGAAGACATAAAAAGTCAAAAGTTTGGACACACCTACTCATTCAAGTGGAGCTACACAGCCTCTTTAGTTAGCTGCTGCTCATCGCCATATCGTCGCCGCAAGTCGGGTTATACTATTTTTATAAGTGTGGCATAGTCTCAGACACTCCTGCTAGCAGCTGGTACTCCCTTTCTAGTTGACCGGACCTCACCCTCACGGGTGAATCACACTCGCTAAGTCCCGGGTATAGGGTTTCAGCTAAGACTAATTTCTTGAAATTAATTTTTTGCCGAAAAGCCGTGGTTCGACACTTCGTCTGAGTAAGGACTAACAATAGATATCCAGTGCTCCTTTTGTGTTTATTAACACAAATTTGCTCCTTTACACAGGATGTCTAGAGTCAGGTAACACATTGGTTATTTCATAGGTGACAAAAATCAATGGTGTCATCTGCTTCATGGCCCACGTGCCATCAAGCAACTCTTCCAACTCCATCCCAGGGCCAAGATCTGACGGGATGTCGCAATGTAAGATGAACCTCTGACCGTCATTTCCTCTCTGCCTTTGTCTGGGTTTGCTGCTCCCCAGCTACCTGTGTTTGAGGCCTCTTCCTGTCCTTCTGCTTCATCTTCCTTGTTTCAGTGTTACCACATATCTGTCTGGAAGAGTCACCAGGTCATACTGACTTGGCTCATTCACAACACGACATAAGCCTAGTTTCCTGAAACGAGTCACATACATGAATCTGTGCCATTCACTTTGAACTGAGTTTACAGCATGAGCGGTCATGAGTCATGAGCGCTTGTTTTGAGATCAAAGCGAGAGCTGCATGTAGACACGTTTGCACATTTCGTTCATAATCTTTGCTAGTAAGTGAGATATGAGCCCAGTTAAATATCATTTTTATTTATAGACTTCATAGTTCATTGAAGTTGATGGGTCACTTATAACAAAACCTTTCGATATTGCCAATAATTTCAATTACTATTTCACGAGTAAAGTTGATAAACTCAGAAGTTAAATGACAACATTGAACAGTGAATCATATTTTAATAATAAGGGTCAAGTTAGTGTGGGAGAGCTGTAAAATGTATTGTTATCCATCAATAATGATAATCAACCTTGATGTGAAACTGTTGAGAATTGTCGCAAACTATATTGTCACCCCTATTTGCTATAACTACTGACTTTCAGCATGCATTTGGAGAAGGGCATTCAACTTGAACTGCACTGACTCAGATTACTGATGATTGGTTAAAATAAACGGATAAGATGATAGTTGGAGCTGTATTGTTAGATTTCAGTGCAGCCTTTGATGTTATTGATCATACATTGTTATTGAAAAAAACGAACTTCCTATGGCTTTACATCACCTGGAGAGTTGTTTATCCAATATAACAGAGATGTACAGTGTGGTGTCCCTCAGGGCAGTTGCCTTGGGCCGTTACTCTTCTCTATTTTTACAAATGATTTGCCACTGGTCTTACACGAAGCTAGAATTACTATGTAGGTAGATGATTCCACACTCTATATGTCAGCACCCAAAGCCAGTGAGCTGACTGAAATTCTAAATAAGGACATATTAGTATCAGAATGGGTGATTAATAATAAACTGGTCTTAAATACATCTAAAACTAAAATCATTGTATTTGGTACAAAACATTGTCTAAGAGATAAATCTCAACTGGAGTTGTGCATAAGAAAGTTGAGGGAGCTAAACTAGGTAAAACATTGTATGTTCAGTTATCATGGGCAAAGTAATCTTGACAAATTTGTGAAGATGCATGTCTGTTTACAAAAATAGGTTCTGCATTTTTCTACTATACTAGTTGTTCAGGAACTTGTCTTGTCCCATCGTGATTACTGTTTGGTAATATGGTCAAGTGCAGCAAAACAGAGCAGCACGCCTTACCCTTAACTGCACATACCTAACGAACATCAACAACATGCATGCCAGTGTTTCCTGGATGACAAGAGATTAACTGCTTCTCTTCTAGTTTTTATGAGGAATGAAAATCCCAGATTGCCTGCATAATCAAATAACATACAGCTCAGACACCCATACATACCCCACAAAAAATGCCACCAGGGGTCACTTCACAGTCCCCAAGTCCAAAACAAATTCACGGCAATGCACAGTATTATACAGAGCCATGATTGCAAGGAACTCCCATCTCCAATTACCCAAACAAACATAAAAATTACCTTAAAATAATTGATAAAAACAACATCTCATGGCACACACAGACACTGTAACAAACAGAATTTAGACACAAATGATTCTTTAGTTGTATTGTTTGTATATCGGTGTATTTTAAATTTGTATAACTGTTCTTGTGTATCAGTGTTTTGTTATTTGTGTTTTAGTGTGGACCGCAGGAAGAATAGCCGCTGCTTTGGCAAAAGCTAATGGGGATCCGAATAAACCAATTAGCTAACACTCAAGTATTGTGTCATATACTGTTTTCACTGTGTATGAACACTGAAGTGTCCTGTTTTAAATTCCTTTAACATTATTAGCCTCGTAAGCCTCTGTTAGCCACTCGCTGAAGCACCTCTCCATGGCCTTCCGGCTAGCCCAGCTGCCCACGTTGACTGTGGGGATAATCTTGAGGGGCCGCAGCCACTGGACAAAACGCCTCAGCTCCAGGTAGCTGCTGTGCTCACTGTAGGGGATGCCTAGAGTAAGAGAGAGACAGAGAAGTCAGAA
This sequence comes from Oncorhynchus nerka, assembly GCF_034236695.1. Lineage (NCBI taxonomy): Eukaryota > Metazoa > Chordata > Actinopteri > Salmoniformes > Salmonidae > Oncorhynchus > Oncorhynchus nerka. Next base: position 6,881,920 of record NC_088411.1, read on the forward strand.
ACAGGAGCAGCAAAATAGACCAACACCACCCACCCCTAGGGCCTGATAAGGGGGCCTATCAACCCATCTAACATTGTTGCAGATTCAAAGCTAAGTTCCTGCAATTTTACATATTTTCGCCATGGTTTATGATGTGTTCATATGCTATCATGGAGCCCCCGATCTCTAGGGGGCACCCTATCAAAATAAAGAGAGCAGTGAGGAATCAGGCCAATGGGTTTAAATTACTCAATTTTGGATGCGTTCAGAATTATAGCTAGACAATAATGTCCATAATTTTCTCCATTACATGCTATAAAAAGGTAAGCGCAGCTGCGAGCTGCCCAGTGACACGAGCCTACCAGACGAGCTAAATTACTTCTATGCTTGCTTCGAGGCAAGCAACACTGAAGTATTCATGAGAGCACCAGCTGTTCCGGACGACTGTGTGATCAAAGACCGCTGCGCCACTCGGGAGCCCCATTCACAAGGTCGCAGGGCCAGACGGATTACCAGGACGTGTACTCCGAGCACGCGCTGACTAACTTTCAAGTGTCTTCACTGACATCTTCAACCTATCCCTGATTTGAGTCTGTAATACCAACATGTTTCAAGCAGACCACCATAGTCCTGGTGCCTAAGAACACCAGGTATGCCAGAGTTTCCACAAGGTTTCTTAGTGTCTCCTTCAAGTCCCTCTTTGTGCACCTGCTGAGCCTATGACTACCATTGTTTGCGGAGCTGCTGTCGTAGTTGTCTTCCTCTGCAGTAGGCCAAGCTTATATGTAGGTGTACGGTTTTAAAAAATACAAACAAAAACATGAGAAATAAATAAATAATAAATAATAAATTACGCACCAGGGCCTGGTTCGCGTTCCTAGGAAACTATGCAGTTTTTTGTTTTTTTACGTGTTATTTCTTACATTAGTACCCCAGGTCATCTTAGGTTTCATTACATACAGTCGAGAAGAACTACTGAATATAAGATCAGCGCCAACTCACCATCAGTACGACCAAGAATATGTTTTCCGCGACGCGGATCCGGTGTTCTGCCTTACAAACAGGACAACGGAATGGATCGCATGCAGCGACCCAAGGAAACGACTCCGAAAAAGAGGGAAACGAGGCGGTGTTCTGGTCAGACTCCGAAAAAGGGCACATCGCGCACCACTCCCCAGCATTCTTCTTGCCAATGTCCAGTCTCTTGACAACAAGGTTGACGAAATCCGAGCAAGGGTAGCATTCCAGAGGGACATCAGAGACTGCAACGTTCTCTGCTTCACAGAAACATGGCTTACTGGGAAGACGCTATCCGAGGCGGTGCAGCCAACGGGTTTCTCCACGCATCGCGCCGACAGAAACAAACATCTTTCTGGTAAGAAGAGTGGCGGGCGTATGCCTCATGACTAACGAGACATGGTGTGATGAAGGAAACATACAGGAACTCAAATCCTTCTGTTCACCTGATTTAGAATTCCTCACAATCAAATGTAGACCGCATTATCTTCCAAGAGAATTCTCCTCGATTATAATCACAGCCGTATTTATCCCCCCCAAGCAGACACATCGATGGCTCTGAACGAACTTTATTTAACTCTTTGCAAACTGGAAACCATTTATCCGGAGGCTGCATTCATTGTAGCTGGGGATTTTAACAAAGCTAATCTGAAAACAAGACTCCCTAAATTTTACCAGCATATCGATTGCGCAACCAGGGGTGGTAAAACCTTGGATCATTGTTACTCTAACTTCCGCGACGCATATAAGGCCCTGCCCCGCCCCCTTTCGGAAAAGCTGACCACGACTCCATTTTGCTGATCCCTGCCTACAGGCAGAAACTAAAACAAGAGGCTCCCACGCTGAGGTCTGTCCAACGCTGGTCAGACCAAGCTGACTCCACACTCCAAGACTGCTTCCATCACGTGGACTGGGACATGTTTCGTATTGCGTCAGATGGAAATATTGACGAATACGCTGATTCGGTGTGCGAGTTCATTAGAACGTGCGTCGAAGATGTCGTTCCCATAGCAACGATAAAAACATTCCCAAACCAGAAACCGTGGATTGATGGCAGCATTCGCGTGAAACTGAAAGCGCGAACCACTGCTTTTAATCAGGGCAAGGTGTCTGGTAATATGTCCGAATATAAACAATGCAGCTATTCCCTCCGCAAGGCTATTAAACAAGCTAAGCGTCAGTACAGAGACAAAGTGGAATCTCAATTCAATGGCTCAGACACAAGAGGCATGTGGCAGGGTCTACAGTCAATCACGGACTACAAGAAGAAACCCAGCCCAGTCACGGACCAGGATGTCTTGCTCCCAGGCAGACTAAATCACTTTTTGCCCGCTTTGAGGACAATACAGTGCCACTGACACGGCCTGCAACGAAAACATGCGGTCTCTCCTTCACTGCAGCCGAGGTGAGTAAGACATTTAAACGTGTTAACCCTCGCAAGGCTGCAGGCCCAGACGGCATCCCCAGCCGCGCCCTCAGAGCATGCGCAGACCAGCTGGCCGGTGTGTTTACGGACATATTCAATCAATCCCTATACCAGTCTGCTGTTCCCACATGCTTCAAGAGGGCCACCATTGTTCCTGTTCCCAAGAAAGCTAAGGTAACTGAGCTAAACGACTACCGCCCGTAGCACTCACTTCCGTCATCATGAAGTGCTTTGAGAGACTAGTCAAGGACCATATCACCTCCACCCTACCTGACACCCTAGACCCACTCCAATTTGCTTACCGCCCAAATAGGTCCACAGACGATGCAATCTCAACCACACTGCACACTGCCCTAACCCACCTGGACAAGAGGAATACCTATGTGAGAATGCTGTTCATCGACTACAGCTCGGCATTCAATACCATAGTACCCTCCAAGCTCGTCATCAAGCTCGAGACCCTGGGTCTCGACCCCGCCCTGTGCAACTGGGTACTGGACTTCCTGACGGGCCGCCCACAGGTGGTGAGGGTAGGCAACAACATCTCCTCCCCGCTGATCCTCAACACGGGGGCCCCACAAGGGTGCGTTCTGAGCCCTCTCCTGTACTCCCTGTTCACCCACGACTGCGTGGCCATGCACGCCTCCAACTCAATCATCAAGTTTGCGGACGACACAACAGTGGTAGGCTTGATTACCAACAACGATGAGACGGCCTACAGGGAGGAGGTGAGGGCCCTCGGAGTGTGGTGTCAGGAAAATAACCTCACACTCAACGTCAACAAAACTAAGGAGATGATTGTGGACTTCAGGAAACAGCAGAGGGAACACCCCCCTATCCACATCGATGGATCAGTAGTGGAGAGGGTAGTAAGTTTTAAGTTCCTCGGCATACACATCACAGACAACCTGAATTGGTCCACTCACACTGACAGCGTCGTGAAGAAGGCGCAGCAGCGCCTCTTCAACCTCAGGAGGCTGAAGAAATTCGGCTTGTCACCAAAAGCACTCACAAACTTCTACAGGTGCACAATCGAGAGCATCCTGGCGGGCTGTATCACCGCCTGGTACGGCAACTGCTCCGCCCTCAACCGTAAGGCTCTCCAGAGGGTAGTGAGGTCTGCACAACGCATCACCGGGGGCAAACTACCTGCCCTCCAGGACACCTACACCACCCGATGTTACAGGAAGGCCATAAAGATCATCAAGGACATCAACCACCCGAACCACTGCCTGTTCACCCCGCTATCATCCAGAAGGCGAGGTCAGTACAGGTGCATCAAAGCTGGGACCGAGAGACTGAAAAACAGCTTCTATCTCAAGGCCATCAGACTGTTAAACAGCAATCACTAACATTGAGTGGCTGCTGCCAACACACTGTCATTGACACTGACCCAACTCCAGCCACTTTAATAATGGGAATTGATGGGAAATGATGTAAATATATCACTAGCCACTTTAAACAATGCTACCTTATATAATGTTACTTACCCTACATTATTCATCTCATATGCATATGTATATACTGTACTCTAGATCATCGACTGCATTCTTATGTCACTAGCCACTTTAACTATGCCACTTTGTTTACTTTGTCTACATACTCATCTCATATGTATATACTGTACTCGATACCATCTACTGTATGCTGCTCTGTACCATCACTCATTCATATATCCTTATGTACATATTCCTTATCCCCTTACACTGTGTATAAGACAGTAGTTTTGGAATTGTTAGTTAGATTACTTGTTGGTTATCACTGCATTGTCGGAACTAGAAGCACAAGCATTTCGCTACACTCGCATTAACATCTGCTAACCATGTGTATGTGACAAATAAAATTTGATTTGGTTTCCCAAAAGCTTCTTAAGGCTAAGTTAATCAATAGGCCCTTCATATGAGCAATGTTAAATCTCTGGGCTGTTTTTGTCAAAATCATTGTTACTAAAGTTGCACTTAAAACCCTTGTTATTTCTCGACTGCCTCAGGCCCCTCGTGGTGCAGCTAAGTGCGTCATTAGGTGCATTTTTGCCTTTCCATGCCTTTCCATGTGAGACACTTTTTACACAGAAGATCTGTACTAAACAAAGAATCCAGATCTATCTACCTCTCTGTGAGCTTATCCGAGAGGCACTGCCTTTCTTTCGATATTTTATATTCTTGATACTGCCTTTGAAAAGAGGTCTAGATCAAAGGAATAAACAACGATACAATCTAAAAACATTGTCGCAAACAGCACAGATTAAAGTACAGATTTTTTTCCACTAAAAGCACTCGTCCTCTTACATAATTCCATGTTGGTCTGCTATTCTCTGCCCTTGTTCTTTTTGCATGAAATAATAATACATTTAATTTCTAAAGCACTTATTAAAATGGCGCCGGAAGAAATGGCAGCAGATTTACGGGCGCCCAACCAATTGTGCTATTATGTGTTTTTTCCCCCCACATTATTTGTAACTTATTTTGTACATAATGTTTCTGCAACCGTATCTTAAGGCAAAAAAGAGCTTCCTGATATCAGGACAGCGATCACTCACCTCGGATTAGACAAAATGTTTTTCTACAACAAGTAGGACGCACAGGACATTCTCCAAACACCCGACAGGGCCGACATCCCCGTTATTTGCAAGAGGAAGCAACGCAGGTACAGAGAACAAAGAGCCGGATGCCTTGTGAGGACCCGGAGAAGGCGAGTGGGAAAGATGCCGTTACCGTCAATACTACTCGCCAACGTGCAATCATTGGACAATAAATTAGACGAAGTACGATCACGAATACCCAACCAACGGGACATCAACTGTAATATCCTACGTTTCACGGAATCGTGGCTGAATGACGACGTGGATATTCAGCTAGCGGGAAATATGCTGCACCGGCAAGATAGAAGAGCACACTCCGGTAAAACGAGGGGGGCGGTCTGTACATATTTGTAAACAACAGCTGTGCACGAAATCTAAGGAAGTCTCTAGATTTTGCTCACCTGAAGTAGAAATAAATTGCAGGCCACACTACTTGCCTAGAGAGTTTTCAGCTATACTTTTAGTGGCTGTTTATTTACCACCACAGACAGATGCTGGCACTAAGACCACACTCAGTCAGCTGTATAAGGAAATAAGCAAACAGGAAACCACTCACCCAGAGGTGGCGCTCCTAGTGGCCGGAGACTTTGATGCAGGGAAACTTAAATCAGTCCAACCAAATTTCTATCAACAAAGGTGAAACCAGAGGGAAAACATTCTAGATCACCTGTACTCCACACACAGAGACGTGTACAAAACTCTCCTTCGCCCTCCATTTGGAAAATCCGACCACAACGCTATCCTCCTGATTCCCGCTTACAAGCAAAAATTAAAGCAGGGAGCACCAGTGACTTGGTCAGATGAAGCAGATTCAATCTCTATTGCACTCCACACTGCCCTTTCCCACCTGGACAAAAGGAACACCTATGTGAGAATACTATTCATTGACAGCTCAGCGTTCAACACTATAGTACCCGCAAAGCTCATCACTAAGCTAAGGATCCTGGGACTAAACACCTCCCTCTGCAACTGGATCCTGGACTTCCTGATGGGCCGCCCCCAGGTGGTGAGGGTAGGTAGCAACACATCTGCCACGCTGATCATCAACACTGGAGCTCCCCAGGGGTGCATGCTCAGTCCCCTCCTGTACTCCCTGTTCACCCTCGACTGCATGGCCAGACACGACTCCAACACCATCATTAAGTATGCAGACGACACAACAGTGGTAGGCCTGATCACCAACAATGATGAGACAGCCTAAAGGGAGGTCAGAGACCTGGCCGGGAATAACAACCTGTCCCTCAACGTAACCAAGACTAAAGAGATGATTGCCGCCTTTCCTTCCAGTTCTCTGCTGCCTGCGACTGGAACGAATTGCAAAAAAAAAAAAAAAAAAAAAAAAAAAATCGCTGAAGTTGGAGACTTTTATCTCCCTCACCAACTTTAAACATCTGCTATCTGAGCAGCTAACAGATTGCTTCAGCTGTACATAGTCCATCGGTATATATCCCACCCAATTTACCTACCTCAACCCCATACTGTTTTTATTTTATTTACTTTTCTGCTCTTTTGCACACCAGTATCTCTACCTGCACATGTTCATCTGATCATTTATCACTCCAGTGTTAATCTGCTAAATCGTAATTATTCACTCCTATGGCCTATTTATTGCTTACCTCCTCATGCCTTTTGCACACAATGTATATAGATTCTTTTTTTTCTACTATGTTATTGACTTGTTTATTGTTTACTCCATGTTTAACTCTGTGTTGTCTGTTCACACTGCTATGCTTTGCCAGGTCGCAGTTGCAAATGAGAACTTGTTCTCAACTAGCCTACCTGGTTCAATAAATATCATATATGCATAGTCACTTTAACTATACACTCATGTACATACTATCTCAATTGGGCAGACCGACCAATGCTCCCGCACATTGGCTAACCAGGCTATCTGCATTGTGTCCCGCCACCCACCACCCCTCTTTTACACTACTGCTACTTCATCATATATGCAGTCACTTTAACCATATCTACATGTACATACTACCTCAAATCAGCCTGACTAACCGGTGTCTGTATGTAGCCTCGCTACTTTTATAGCCTCACTACTGTATATAGCCTGTCTTTTTACTGTTGTTTTATTTCTTTACTTACCTATTGTTCACCTAATGCATTTTTTTGGCGCTATTGGTTAGAGCCTGTAAATAAGCATTTCACTGTAAGGTCTACACCTGTTGTATTCGGCGCACGTGACAAATAAAACTTTGATTTGATCTCACACCCAAGGCAAAAAAAACAAACATAATCCAGAACATAGAACACAGACAACAATCAAAGCTATATACAGGTGTCGTCAATAGCAGAGGTTCTTGAAAGCTCTTCTGAACAGCACGTTCTTGAAATGTGCCTTAAAGGACGACAGAGACTCCGCAGCCCTATTAGTGTCTGGAAGTAAATACCACAGCCGCGGAGCCGTGCAACTGAAAGCCCCGTCACGCATAGTTTTATGTCTGCTGCGGGGCTGCTGAAGGGGAACGGACCTGAAGGAGAAGGGTGTGGGGGAGGAGGGTAGAATGAGGTCAGACAGGTACTTGGGTCCAGAGTTGTGGATAGCTTGGTAGGTGTAAACCAGGATGCGTGAGTATATGGGGATCCAGTGGATGTTGAGAAGCACTGTGAAGTGCTCTCGGGGGGAGGTGTGGGTGAGGACACGTGCAGCACAGTTCTGGACATATTGTAGCCTGTTTAGACACTTGGCAGATGCGCCAACAAAAAGGGCATTACAATAATCCAGACGGGATGAAATAAAGGCATGGATGAGTCACTCAGCTGCAGGTTGTGATAGCTGGCAATGTTCAGTCGATGGAAACATTTGACTTTGGTGACACTCTTGATGTCAAACGAGACCTTTGACAGCTGTAGCTGCTAATGTTGTTTATGATTGTGCGGATGCCAATTAGGACCGCCTCTTTCTTTTTTGTAGCTAAATTGCAGGAAACTCAACTGCATCTACGCTTTGATGTACTGCAGGCAGCTGACTAGGAGTGCAGTGTCGAATGCTGCACTGAGGTCGAGCAGTATGAAGATGCTGGCAGCCCCAGAGTCAGCATTCATGAGGAGGTCATTGGAGACCCTTTCCAGGGCAGTTTCGATGCTGTGTCCAGCCTTGAAACCCAACTGGAAGGGCTCATGTAGGTTGTGAGTGGCCAGATGGTTTTAAAGTTGACTAGGAACAGCACGTTCAAGGAGCTTAGTCAGGAAGGGCAGGTTGGAAATAGGCCTGTAGTTCTGGAGGTTGTCAGGGCCAGTTCCACGTTTTTATATACTGGTGTCACCAGTTTGAGCTGAGGGACACATCCAGTGATGAGGGACTTGTTGAACAGGTGGATCACTGAAGCAGAGCTGAAATAACACAGGAATATTTTTAGGCGGAGCACTGATGCCGTTGTCCACTGAATGTGGTCAGCTGGCCTGGTTGCATTTACACGGAGCAGAGATTGGAACACAATGCGAGCCCATCCACCTCCGGAGGTGGTCAGGCAAATGTGATTACATTCCGAACACAATGCGTATTGTTGCCCTGTCATTAACACACATTTCTTGTTATGCAAATACAAACGCGCATATAGTTTGCATTTGTAATGTAAATGGGATAGGAGCCACAGGGAACATATCTGATGCTGCGCCTCGTTCTGCCTTTTTACCTTGTCAGCTCAGGGATTCGATCTTACAACCTTTCGGTTACTGGCCCAACGCTCTAACCACTAGGCTACCTGCCGCCTCAAGTTTCATGATAGTCAATACACAATGAAAGTTATAAGCTACGCAAGTGACGTTTTCTATTAGTGTGCGTTGTGATCACTGGTCTAATGTGTGAATGAAGTCAGATAGTTTGCACATGCATGTTTGTATTTTTGCATAGAAATAGTATATTATTGTTCCTGAGATCCCGTCATTTTTCTCTCAGGAAGGCGCTTGCTAGGAAAATCTTGGGATCCCGGTTTCCAGTGTTAATCCCTAGTATGGATGTGTGAAAAGATTAGCCAAAGACCAGCCTGGTTATGCATCCACCACATATCCACCATATTTGCTGGAACGGTGCTGAAAAGGACAATGTGAAAAGAAAATATCTGAGCCAGGTTGTGAATCAGGTACCAGATAGCTGAGTGGTTAGAGTATGGTGACGTCAACACCATGGTTTTAATTCCCCATGGGCCCCATACATCCCTAGATTTATTTAATTTCTAAACTGAAAGCTGCCTTGGATAAAAGAGTCTGCTAAATTACCATGTCATCATTATCATACAGAGCAGTGCCGTAGGTAGAGTCCTATACCATAGACAGGGGTGCACAACTCAGGACCTTGAGTTCCACAGTCCTGCTACTTTTCCTTCCTACTAGTTCTTCTCCTGGCACGTAATTTATCATTTCATGTGCACACACATGGTTTCCTCAGTTTCTGGTGAAAGGCATTCTTCAGCAAAATTAGAAATGTACATCATTGTTTCCTTATGTTGAAAGCAGTCTATGGGCCAGTAGAGACAGCAATCCACACATAGGTTTTGTAAAACTAGCCACAAATGTTCTAACCTGGCATTTTCGAACAAAAAACAAAAACAAATCATCTTACTTGCGTTCTAAATAGTATGTAACATTTTAATCATTGAGTATGCTTTAAAGGGATAATGCGAGAGTCTGGTAATTATACTTACCCAGAGTCAGATGAACTCATGGATACCATTTATATGTCTCTGCAGTTTGAAGGAAGTTAGAGGTCGTTTTGTGAGCCAATGCTAGCTAGCTGTACCGGTAGACTTCCAGTCATTGGCTCACGAAACTATCTCTAAACTTCCTTCATACTGGACGCAGACATAAAAATGTTAATTAATTGCCAGAATCTCGCACTGTCCCTTTAAATGCTCGGATGTCATACTCATTCCGGCTTTTCATGAAGTATAATTCGCTGCGAGCCATCGAGGAAGATTTTTCAGACTGAGTGAGATTGACCCGTTGATAATTAGCTCAGGGGATGCTACACTAACATTAACGGATGGATGGAAACAGCACAATTGAGCATAAGATGACGCATTCACATAATAGGTGAGCCTAGTATGTTGATATTTGTTGCCAACTGTATGCATTTTTACTAAAACAGTACATTCTAAATAGTATGTAGTATGATTCATTTTAGTAAGTAGTAGGCATGACATGGCTAATGTGAGTCAATGTCTCCTAGTTAGCATGCTTTAAATGTCATGCCTAGAACCAAAACCAGCAGTGCTCTGGGCCTCGAGAGCCACATCTGAGCACACCTGCTATAGATACTGGGCTGTACCATAGATGCTGATGTTGCCATGGACCATAGGCTTGATATCTTCCACAGCCTCCACCCTCTGACTGAAGGTCCAGCCCGTGGGCTTGAAGGCCACCAGCTGGTCGTACTGCCTCGAGAACCTACTCAGATGAGCCTGCAGGTTCTGGAAAGGAAAAAAGGACATGGGAGTACGTACTTTGGTTTAGTAAGTGTGAGGAGTGAACAGATAGTTTGAGCCTGTTATTTTCTGAGAGGAATGAAAACCAAAGCCAAAACGGCATTACCGACATGTGACAGAGTTTGTCATACTCTTGTATTTGACAATTTAACTCCACCCTTTACATTTTGAAATGTTGTATTATATCAGGTGCAAACTTTCCACTAGTGCAGGGGTAAGCAATCCTAGTGCTATAATGCTGCAGGTACTCAGCATCCCACTGCTGGCTTGCCTCTGAAGCTAAACAGGGTCAGTCCTGGTCGGTCTCTGGATGGGAAACCAGATGCTGCTGGAAGTAGTGTTTAGATTGCCAGTAGGGGGCATTCTTCCCTCTGAAGAGATCCCAGGGCAGTGAAGGGGACATTGCCCTGCGTAGAAGGTGCCGTCTTTTGGACAGGATGTGTCCTGAACCTCTGTGGTCATTATAAAATCCCATGGCACTTATCATGAGAGTATTTTATTTTATTTAACAAGGCAAGTAGGGGTGTTTGCCCCGGTGTAAATGGCTAAACTCCCAACGGGGCCCCATTCCATCATAGCCACCTAATCAGCCCCCTCAAACCAAATTGGCATACAGTGCATTCGGAAGGTATTCAGACCCCTTGACTTTTCCACATTTTGTTACGTTCCAGCCTTGTTTTATTTATATATAAATATATATAAATCATATATTTTAGAATATCTACACACAATAACCCATAATGACAAAGCAAAAATAGTTTTTTTTTTAGAAATGATCACAAAAATAAAATAAACAACTGAAATATTACATTTATGTAACTATTCAGACCCTTTACTCAGTACTTTGTTGAAGCACCTTTGGCAGCGATTACAGCTTTAAGTCTTCTTGGGTATGACGCTGCAAGCTTGGAACACCTGTATTTCGGGAGTTTCTCCCATTCTTCTCAACAGATCCTCTCAAGCTCTGTCAGGTTGGATGGGGAACGGCGCTGCACAGCTATTTTCAGGTCACTTCAGAGATATTCGATTGGGTTCAAGTCCGGGGTCTGGCTGGACAACTCAAGGACATTCAGAGACTTGTCCCAAAGCCACTCCTGCGTTGTCTTGGCTGTGTGCTTAGGGTCATTATCTGGTTGGAAGGTGAACCTTCGTCCCAGTCTGAGATCCTGAGCGCTCTGGAGCAGGTTTTCATCAAGGATCTCTCTATACTTTGCTCCGTTCATCTTTGCCTCGATCCTGACTCGTCTTCCAGTCCCTGATGCTGAAAAACATCCCATCAGCATGATGCTGCCACCACCATGCTTCACAGTAGGGATGGTGCCAGATTTCCTCCAGACGTGATGCTTGGCATTCAAGCTAAAGAGTTCAAATCTTGGTTTCATCAGACCAGAGAATCTTGTTTCTCAAGGTCTGAGAATCCTTTAGGTGCCTTTTGGCAAACTCCAAGCAAGCTGTTACTGATGTGTTACCCATGTGTCTGTTACTGAGGAGTGGCTTCTGTCTGGCCTCTCTACCTTAAAGGCCTGATTGTTGGAGTGCTGCAGAGATGGTTGTCCTTCTGGAAGGATCTCCACAGAGGAACTCTGAAGCTCTGTCAGAGTGACCATCGGGTTATTGGTCACCTCCTTGACCAAGGCCCTTCTTGGTTGCTCAGTTTGGCAGGGAGGCCAGCTCTAGGAAGTGTCTTGGTGGTTCCAAACTTCTTCCATTAAATGATGGAGGGCACTGAGTTCTTGGGGACCTTCAATGCTGCACAAATGTTGGTACCCTTCCCCAGATCTGTGCCTCGACACAATTCTGTCTCGGAGCTCTACAGACAATTCCTTCGACTTCATGGCTTGGTTTTTTGCTCTTTTGCCTTTCCAAATCATGTCCAATCAAATGAATTTACCACAGGTGGACTCAAATCAAGTTGTAGAAACATCTCAAGGATGATAAATGGATACACGATGCACCTGAGCTCAATTTCGAGTCTCGTGGCAAGGGGTCTGAATAATTATGTAAATAATTCAAACTTTAATTTGTAATAAATTTGCTAACATTTCAAAAAATCTCAAATATAATTCATTTGAATTGCTTCTATATTCTCTTAGTAGACTTAAAAGCAGGAATCCGCAGGCCGGGGGCGACCCTATGTCACCCCATTTCTTGTGTAGTGTTTTCACTTTGAACAAAAACAAGGGGGTTGAGCCCTGGACTGCCTTGGGTTGGCATTCTGGGCAAGGTGTGTCTTTATGCTAATCCCGCCTACTCGAATAACCCGTTGCCCCGGAGCTGGAGAGGAAGTGAAAGTCACTTGCAAACTAACGTTAGAACTGCCAGAAACAAACAGAGCAGATGAAGCCAACCAAGCATCATTCTCAGTTCTTGGATCTGAATTAACTGGACCCAAAGAGAAAAATAAGCGAGAAAAATATAACATTCTGTATTCGTACTGTATTGAACTCAAAGGAATCTAACGATACCATCATGTCCAGTAGCTACATCCAACAAGATGCCCAATGCTTTTATTTCAACTAGGCAACGTTAGCTAGCTAAAGCTAGATGTGCAGATTGTTGACATGATAGTGTTTAGTTTGTAGGTGATAATGATAGCTAGCTAGGTGGTCAAAAGCATTTTCAGCCCAACACTGAAAGAGGTAAAGAATGCAGTATGCATGTTATGTTATGCTTTGTGATTCAATAATTATTTTGTTGATAATCAACCAAAATAGTTAGCTATGGTAATTACGGTTAGCAGTAGCTCATATACTGCCCATGGTCTCACCTGAGAGAGAAGGTAATATAATGGCAATTGTTGTGACTTTTGGCAAGATTAGATTTGATTGATTAATTTGGTTATCCTATGCAAATTAATTGAAGAGGGACACCATAAAGGGTTAGATATAGAGAAACTCTTGAATTAACTTAATCAGTAGTTATCATGAACTGTTATACCATTAACAATATCAACAATATAAATCAGTCAATTTGACCATATTCTCATTCTGAAGAGTCGTCAGCTCTGGAACTGCAAACACCCAATCGTTCACAAATGAACTAGATGCCACAAATAACTGTACAGCAAGAGGATTTTTTTGGGGTGGTCCTGGACCAAAAATGCTGTCGACCACCTAGCGTGATCATCTACAAACTAAACACTATCATGCCAACAATCTGAATATCTAGATTTAGCAAGCTAATGTTAGCTAGTTGAAATAAAGGCATTGGGCATCTTGTGGGGTTTATGCAGTGTAGCTACATGATGCTATCATTAGATTCCTTTGAGTACAAAACAATCTGAATACAAAAGATGATAGCTGGATTGAAAATTGAATACACTAAGCTTAGCAGCTAACATAGCTAGCAGGCTAAATACGCAACCCAACACTTACTTAACATGAATAATCCATGACAACGGTTGCCATTTCGGTGTCACTTTCAAAATTAATTCCAATGTTTATCTGGTTTCTGGATTGGTCATGGGCAGTCTTTTTCTCGCTTTTTAAAAACATTTTGGGGTCGAATTGATTCAAATCCAAGAATGACGCTTGTTGACTTCGTCTTCTCTGTTTGTTTCTGGCAGCTGTAACATTAGGTTGCAAGTGACTTTCACTTCCTCTCCAGCTCCAGGACAGCAGGGTCATTAGGGTAGGCGGGTCTAGCGCAAAGACGCACCTTACCCAGAAGGCCAGCCCAAGTCGGCTCAACCCCCTTGTTTTCGTTCAAAGTGAAAACACTACACAAGAAGTGGGGCGGCATAGGGTCGCCCCCAACCTGCAGATTTCTGCTCTAAGAGAATATAGAAGCAATTCAAATGAATTATATTTTACAACTTGTACAGCATTTTGAATGTGTCTAAAGCATAAAACATTAAATTTGTCAATATCAACATCCTCTGTCTCGTCATTTCTCATTATTGTATAAAAATGTGGAGGAATCTCAAAAGAAAATGGTGCAGGTCTACAATTTTGTTTCTGGTGTCCTTTGACAGCTCTTTGGTCTTGGCCATAGTGGAGTTTGGCATGTGACTGTTTGAGGTTGTGGACAGGTGTCTTTTATACTGATAACAAGTTCAAACAGGTGCCATTAATACAGGTAACGAGTGGAGGACAGAGGAGCCTCTTAAAGAAGAAGTTACAGGTCTGTGAGAGCCAGAAATCTTGCTTGTTTGTAGGTGACCAAATACTTATTTTCCACCATAATTTGCAAATAAATTCATAAAAAATCCTACAATGTGATTTTCTGGATTTTTTTTCTCATTTTGTCTGTCATAGTTGAAGTGTGATTAAAATTACAGGCCTCTCATCTTTTTAAGTGGGAGAACTTGCACAATTGGTGGCTGACTAAATACTTTTTTGCCCCACTGTATATACGCAAAGCTTGACTCGTTTTTAACTGTATCGTGTTCTTTTGCTACAGCACAAAAGTGGTTGTTGTTTAAAGGTAGACTCAGCAGCGTGATTACCTGATTACAAACAACAACATAATTAAAATCTGTCAAGACTTCCACTATTGTCTTTTACAATGTATGCCCTCCCTTGAAATATGTCAACACTGGGAAGAGACAACTGTGGCCGTTTGAATTTTGTTGCATTTCTGTGAGGTTGCTGCCCTGCTTTGTAGGAGAATGTTGTCTTACTAACTCTACCTTTAAGCACTTTTGACATACAGTACCAGTCAAAAGTTTGGACACCCTACTCATTCAAGGGTTTTTCTTTATTTTTACATTGTAGAATAATAGTGAAGACAAACTTTAAAACCACACATATGGAATCATGTAGAAACCAAAAAAGTATATATATATTTTACATTTGAGATTCTTCAAAGTAGCCACACTTTGCCTTGATGGCAACTTTGCACACTCTTGGCATTCTTTCAACGAGCTTCATGAGGTAGTCACCTGTAATGCATTTCAATTAAAAGGTGTGTCTTCTTAAAAGTTAATTTGTGGAAGTTCTTTCCTTCTTAAATTGTTTGAGTCAACACAATCAGCTGTGTTGTGACAAGGTATGGATGGTATACAGAAGCTAGCCCTATTGGTAAAAGACCAAGTCCATATTATGGGAAGAACAGCTCAAATAAGCAAAGAGAAATGACAGTCCATCATTACTTTAAGACATGAATGTCAGTCAAAACAGAAAACGGCAAGAACTTTTAAAGTTTCTTCAAGTGCAGTTGCACAAACCATCAAACGCTATGATGAAACTGGCTCTCATGAGGACCGCCACAGGAAAGGAAGACCCAGAGTTATCCTCTGCAGCAGAGGATAAGTTCATTAGTTACCAGCCTCAGAAATTGCAGCCCAAATAGATGCTTCAGAGTTCAAGTAACAGACACATCTGTTCAGAGGAGACTGCGTGAATCAGGCTTTCATGGTCAAATTGCTGCAAAAGAAACCACTACTAAAAGGACACCAATAAGAAGAGACTTTCTTGGGTCAAGAAATACGAGCAATGGACATTAGACAGGTGGAAAATCTGTCCTTTGGTCTGGAGTCCAAATTTGAGATTATTGGTTCCAACCAACATGTCTTTGTGAGACGCAGAGTAGATGAATGGATGATCTCCGCATGTGTGGTTCCCACCGTGAAGCATGGAGGAGGAGGTGTGATAGTGTCACCAGCAAAGCCTCCCCACACAGTCTGTGATTTATTTTTAATATTCAATTTATTTTTAATATATATTTATTTATAATATTCAAGGCACACTTAACTTCTTTGGGATAGGGGGCAGTATTTTCACGTCCGGATGAAAACCGTGTCCAAAGTAAACGGCCTGCTACTCTGGCTCAGAAGCCAGGATATGCATATTATTAGTAGATTTGGATAAAAAAACACACTGAAGTTTCTAAAACTGTTTGAATGATGTCTGTGAGTATAACAGAACTTATTTGGCAGGTGAAACCCCAAGGACAAACCATCCAGGATTTTATTTTTTGAGGTCACTCTCTTTTCAATGGGTTTTCACTGGGAATCTAGGGGCTTGCAGTTCCCATCGCTTCCACTGGATGTCAACAGTCTTTAGAAATTGGTTGAGGTTTTTCCTTTGTGTAATGAAGAAGTACGGCCATCCAGAATGAGGGTAACTTGAAGTGTACTTTTAGATAGAGGCGCATGACCAGAAATGCTCCCTACACTTTGTTTTCTTCCTGTATTGAACAATGTTTATCCGGTCTTCAATTTTATCGATTATTTACGTAAAAAAATACCTAAAGTTTTATTACAAAAGTAGTTTGAAATGTTTGGACAATGCTTACAGGTAACTTCTGAGATATTTTGTAGTCACATTGTGCAAGTTGGAACCGGTGTTTTTCTGGATCAAACGCGCCAAATAAATTTACATTTTGGATATATATCGACGGAATTAATCGAACAAAAGAACCATTTGTGATGTTTGTGGGACATATTGGAGTGCCAACAGAAGAAGCTCGTCAAAGGTAAGGCATGAATTATAATTGTATTTCTGCGTTTTGTGTCACGTCAGCAGGGTTGAAATATGCTTCTCTCTCTTTGTATACTGAGGTGCTATCCTCAGATAATAGCATAAATTGCTTTCGCCGTAAAGCATTTTTGAAATCTGGCTGGGTTCACAACAAGTGTAGCTTTAATTTGGTATATTGAATGTGTGATTTCATCAAAGTTAAATTTTTATAGTAATTTATTTGAATTTGGCGCTCTGCATTTTCACTGGATGTTGGCCAGGTGGGCGCACATATCCCACATATGCCAGAAAGGTTAACTAGCATGGCTACAACAGCATTCTGCAGCGATACGCCATCCCATCTGGTTTGCGCTTAGTGGGACTATCAATTGTTTTTCAACAGGCCAATGACCCATCACACCTCCAGGCTGTGTAGGGGCTATTTGACCAAGAAGGAGAGTGATGGAGTGTTGCATCAGATGACCTGGCCTCCACAATCAGACCTCAACCCAATTGAGATGGTTTGGGATGAGTTGAACCGCAGAGTAAAGGAAAAGCTGCCAACAAGTGCTCAGCATATGTGGGAATTCCTTCAACACTTTTGGGAAAGCATTCCAGGTGAAGCTGGTTGAGAGAATGCCAAGAGTGTGCAAAGCTTCTATCAAGGCAAAGGGTGGCTACTTTGAAGAACCTCAAATACAACACATATTTTGAGTTGTTAAATACTTTTTTGGTTACTACATGATTCCATGTGTTATTTCATAGTTTTGAATTTTTACTTGACATTTTTTACATTTTAATTAACCTTTATTTAACTAGGCAAGTCAGTTAAGAACACATTTTTATTTACGATGACGGGCCTAGGAACAGTGGGTTAAATGCCTTGTTCAGGGGCAGAACAACAGATTTTTAACTTGTCAGCTCGGGATTTGATCTAGCAACCTTTCAGTTACTGGCCCAACGCTCTAACCACTAGGCTACCTGTCGCCCCAAATTGAATGAGTAGGTGTGTCAGAACTTTTCACTGGTACTGTATAGGAACTGTAAAAATCACTACAGGACCCACTTTGAAGGTCAGTTGCATCATGGGTAGCACATGGACCTGTGCGGCCTTCCAGTCGGTGGTGATGAGCTGGCGGATGCGCTCTGACTCCAGACAACACATGGTGTTGAACTTGTCCCGGGACAGGCAAACTTTGGAGCCCAGTACCTCTGCCAGAGCTATGGACAAGACATAGTAAGACAGTTAAGCCAGAGTCATATATACACAGAGAGTATAGACAATTTTTATTCACCGATTCATGATGAGTATTGTTGGATTCTACTTCTAGTAGTTCAGTTGGCTACCCAAGATTAAAATCCTGGAAGTGGCTTTTTAAAATGGCCACACTCTCTTAAGCTCTAAGCAAAGCATTTTGTCGACCATCCAATGCATGTCAAATTTTAGCATTGTTCGCGGTTCATGTCCAAATCATCCTAAAGTGTCTCAAATTGATTGTAGCTCGGTGGACACCAACTGTTCGATCACGATCGACTGGTAGATATTTAAGGCATTCCTAGTCGATCACCAAACATTTCTGTAGAAAAGTCAACGATAGCTATGGAAAGTTTAAAAAATAAATCAGAATTGCGCTGTTGACGGTACATGCACTTGATTAGCCCTTTGATTATCTGTTCAGGAGTCATGGCTTGGGGGTAGAAACTGTTAAGAAGCCTTTTGGACCTAGACTTGGCGCTCCGTTACCGCTTGCCTTGCAGTAGCAGAGAACAATTTTTAGGACCTTCCTCTGACACCGCCTGGTATAGAGGTCCTGGATGGCAGGAAACTTGGCCCCAGTGATGTACTGGGCCGTACGTACGCACTACCCTCTGTAGTGCCTTACAGTTGGAGGACGAGCAGTTGCCATACCAGGCAGTGATGCAACCAGTCAGGATGCTCTCAATGGTGCAACTGTAGAACCTTTTGAGGATCTGAGGACCAATTCCGAATATTTTCAGTCTCCTGAGGGGGAATAGGTTTTGTTGTGCCGTCTTCACGACTGTCTTGGTGTGTTTGGACTCTCTCAACCTGCTCCACTACAGCTTGTCAATGAGAATGGGGGCGTGCTCGGTCCTCCTTTTCCTGTAGTCCACAATCATCTCCTTAGTCTTGATCACGTTGAGGGACAGGTTGTTGTCCTGGCACCCACGGCCAGGTCTCTGACCTCCTCCCTATAGGCTGTCTCACTGTTGTGTCATCTGATGGTGTTGGAGTCGTGCCTGGCCAGGGAGTACAGGAGGGGACTGAGCACGCACCCCTGAGGGGCCCTTGTGTTGAGGATCAGCGCGGCGGATGTGTTGTTACCTACCCTTACCACCTGGGGGCAGCCTGTCAGGATATCCAGGATCCAGTTGCAGCGGGAGGTGTTTAGTCCCAGGGTCCTTAGCTTAGTGATGAGCTTTGAGGGCCCTATGGTGTTGAACGCTGAGCTTTAGTCAATGAATAGCATACTCACATAGGTGTTCCTTTTGTCCAGATGGGAAGGGGCAGTGTGGAGTGCAAAAGAGATTGCATCATCTGTGGATCTGTTGGGGCAGTATGCAAATTGGAGTGGGTCTAGGGTTTCTGGTATAATGGTGTTGTGAGCCATGAACAGCCTTTCAAAGCGCTTCACGGATACAGACGTGGGTCGGTAGTCATTTAGGCAGATTACCGTAGTGTTCTTGGGCCTGTGGTGGTCTGCTTGAAACGTGTTGGTATTACAGAAAATGACAGTGAAGACACTTCCAGTTGGTCAGTGCAGGCTCGGAGGACACGTCCTGGTAATCTGTCTGGCCCTGCGGCCTCGTGGATGTTGACCTGTTTAAAGGTCTTACATTGGCTACGGAGAACGTGATCACACAGTCATCCGGAATAGCTGATGCTGGTTGGGGTATGTATGTACTAGAGGTCGACCGATTAATCGGAATGGCCGATTAATAGGGCCGATTTCAAGTTTTCATAACAATCGGAAAAAAATTGAAAAACCGATTTTTTGGGGGGACACCTTTATTTAATCTTTATTTAACTAGGCAAGTCAGTTAAGAACACATTCTTATTTTCAATGACGGCCTAGGAACGAGGCAGAACGACAGATTTGTACCTTGTCAGCTCGGGGGATCCAATCTTGCAACCTTAAAGTTAACTAGTCCAACCACCTGCCTCACGAGGAGCCTGCCTGTTACGCGAATGCAGTAAGCCATGGTAAGTTGCTAGCCAGCATTAAAGTTATCTGATAAAAACAATCAATCAATCAATGACTGTCGTTGCTCCAATGTGTACTTAACCATAAACATCAATGCCTTTCTTAAAATCAATACACAAGTAAATATTAAACCTGCATATTTAGCTAAAAGAAATCCAGGTTAGCAGGCAATATTAACCTGGTGAAATTGTGTCACTTCTCTTGCGTTCATTGCACGCAGAGTCAGGGCATATGCAACAGTTTGGGCCGCCTGCCTCTTTGCGAACTAATTTGCCAGAATTTTACGTAATTATGACATAACATTGAAGGTTGTGCAATGTAACAGGAATATTTAGACTCATGGATATGCCACCCGTTAGATAAAATACGGAACGGAATAAACGTTTTGTTTTCGAGGAGATAGTTTCCGGATTTGACCTAAGGCTCGTATTTCTGTGTGTTTATTATAGTTAAGTCTATGATTTGATATTTGATAGAGCAGTCTGACTGAGGGGTGGTAGGCAGCAGCAGGCTCGTAATAGTCAAAGGTATATGGTTTAGAGAGAAATGGTCGACGCGTTATAATTCCTGTAATAACTTGCGGCTGAACTTGAAAGGGGTTCCTTCGTTATTTTACCGTTCATGTCTTCCATAGAGAATGTCTTGATCTACTTCAAATAAGGTCTGTGTTTCGTGCAGGTTAGGGTGCAGGCTTAAACCGCCTCGGCGTTTTGATACCCGTGTAAATCTCACTAGGATAAGGTAACGTTTGTCAACATATTTTCATAAATCCACTCTACAAAAAAAAAAAGATCTTTGCTTATATTTAGCCAATATTGATTAGAGTGACCTTTTCCTATGGATATCTACACAGTTATAAAATTGGCACGGTGGTGTAAGCCTACACAAAACAGACCTTATTTTAAGTGAATCTAAAAATATCCTATGGAATAAATGAATGAAGGAACCGCTTTTCAGATTTTGCTAGAAGGTGTCATGGGAATTATGACTCGCACTTTGGTAGTCAATTCTTACCATGTCCATTATTAAAATAGGATTTCCTGCATATAGAAATTACAGTTTTTGTTTTCAACATTCATCACAGGTAACTTAAACTCTATTTTTATTCAAACAGTTGAGAGTATTTGTCTCCTACGCAGACTCTTCAGTATCATTGTCACTTCAGAGCTGTGTGTGTGTTTTACAGATGGCAGAGAAAAGCAGAGCACCAGTGTGGGACTATTACATGGAATTGGCACCAGGGAAAGCAAGGTGTCTTATTTGTGATAAAGATGTAAGCATGGGGTCAGCAACGGCTAGCAAAACAGTCCTGTAGCTTAGCGTCTGCTTCATCTGACCACTTTCTTATTGACCGAGTCACTAGTGCTTCCTGCTTTAGTTTTTTGTGTAAGTAGGAATCAGGAGGATAGAATTATGGTCAGATTTGCCAAATGGAGGGTGATGGAGAGCTTTGTATGCTTCTCTGTGTGTGGAGTAAAGGTGGTTTAGAGTTTTTTTCCCTCTGGTTGCACATTTAACATGCAGGTAGAAATGAGGTAAAACGGGTTTAAGTTTACCTGCGTTAAAGTCCCCTGCCACCTGGAGCGCTGCCTCCGGATGAGCGTTTTCCTGTTTGCTTATGGCCGTATACAGCTCATTGAGTGCGGTATTAGTGTCAGCATCAGTTTGTGGTGGTAAATAGACAGCTACGAAGAATGTAGATGAAAATTATCTTGGTAAATTGTGTGGTCTACAGCTTATCATGAGATACCATCATGAGATACTATCATGAGATAACGCAAAACCTTGAGACTTCCTTAGATTTCATGCACCAGCAGAGACTGTGAGAGGCAGACCCTCCACTGAGACTGGGAACTTGGAAATCTCAGACTTCCGATTTCAGTGTGTTCAAGGCAACTGGGGAAAATCTTTTTTAACTGTCATCCAACTCTGAATTCCAAGTCGAAAAAAAACTGGCATCTTTCTAGAGCGCCAACTTTCTAACCTGGGGATCACTGACGTCATAACTTGACCTAGTTTTTTTCTCTCGAGTTCCCAGTTGTCTTGAAAGCACCATGACCATCAGATGCATCTCTACCATAAGTCTAGTAAAGTAAAAAAGCTAATTATTTGCTATTTATGCTCAGCTGTGCCTCGCAAGTGCTACACCAACTGATGTGTTTTGTTAACAAAAGCTTGACTTTTGAAATATAATATTGTCTGAGGAGAACAATATTGGCAGGCCTATAGCCAATATGCTATGACAAATAGGCCTATTGCACAAACCTAATTCCAACAGAATGTTTTTTATTAGGTTCATGTCAAAAATAAAATCTGGTTTAACAAAAACAATCTTAGCGGTAGATACCGGCTTACTTTTTGACTGCGAAAGTAATCTTGACTCAGAAAAGGTTGGTGACCACTGGTGTAGCTCAATAAAGTTACTTTAAGGTGATCAAACACTCAAATCAGCACTCACCCAAGAATACTTTCTCTTTGCCAACTGAATAGGAGCCACACACCACCAGAGTGCGAGGGTTGAGGGTCACACACGTGAAGGCTGTGTTGGCCGCAAGGTTTATGACCTCCTGCTGCGTGGGGAAGGTGTATTCAGGACTGCAGTAACTAGAGAGTGAAAGAGAGGAAAAATGGTTTGAGAGGTGTTTAACAGCAGTGGTTAAATTGAGCCGTAACCCTAGCTTCATGTCAACACCCCGGCTCAACCCTAACCATAGCTCTAACCCTAACAGTGGCTTTATGTCAACAGCCTGGCTCAACCCTAACCATAGCTCTAACTCTAACCCTAGTTTCATGTTCACAGCCCAGCTCAACCCTAACCGTAACCCTATCTTCATGACCACACCATGGCTCTACCCTTAGCCTAACCCTAGCTTAAAAAACTAACGTGGTGTCCAGGTAGAGTGTCTGGACTCGGCAGCTCAGCAGCTCGTGGTAGGCCTCCATAGAAGGGTCAGCTCTAAAGTCTCCCGTGTGAAGCACAGTCTGGCCATCGGGCAGGAACAGCAGCAGCATGGCAGCTCCTGGACAGCTGTGGGCAGAGAGGACCAGGTAACATATTACGACTCAAGACCATTAAATGTGCAAGGAATGGGTAGGTTCTGTATGGTAATTGTTTTAAAAAAAAGTATTTTAAAAAGGCATGTCAGTTAAGAACAAATTCTTATTTTCAATGACGGCCAAGGAACAGTGGGTTAACTGCCTGTTCAGGGGCAGAACGACAGATTTGTACCTTGTCAGCTCGGGGGTTTGAACTTGCAACCTTCCGGTTACTAGTCCAACGCTCTAACCACTAGGCTACCCTACCGCACACTGAGTGGAATTCTCACCATATGACATTTTTCATACTAATATAGGGAAGAAGAGGCAAGATGGGTCAGCAATTCACACTCTATTTAAAGCCCTTTGATTTCTTCATACTCACTGGTTGGCGTCAAGCAGTGTGACCTTGAACCCATCCACAGTGACCTGGGTGTTCATGGGCAGGATGTGGACGTACTGCTCAGCCACCCTCAGCTTACTCTTCACCAGGTTACCTGTGATCTGGGGAGACGCACAGCTGTGAGCTGTCAATAAATGGGCTGCAGTGCCGGACCACATATATGGTGCCTTCACACCCCTGGACTTTTCCCACATTTTGTTGTGTTACAGTCGGAATTTTAAATCAATTAAATTGGGATTGTTTTGTCACCAGCCTACACACAATACCTCATTTTGTCAAAGTGGAATTATGTTTTTCAAAATTTTACAAATTAATCACAAATGAAAGCTGAAATGACTCGAGTCAATAATAATACATTTTTTTAAATAAAATGAAAAAATGGTGCCGTCTGGTTTGCTTAATATAAGGAATTTGATATTATTTATAATTTTACTTTTGATACCTAAGTATATTTGAGCAATTACATTTACATTTTATACTTAAGAATATTTAAAACCCAAATACTTTTAGACTTTTACTCAAGTAGTATTGTTCTGGGTGACTTTTACTTGAGTCACTTTCTATTAAGGTATCTAGACTTTTACTGAAGTTTGACATTTGGGTGCTTTTTCCACCACTGCCCAAGACCCAAATCCAGTTTTACTTAATGAGGTCAAAAACCAAGGCGAAATGAGTGAGTTCAGCTGCCCTTTAAAGGGGCAATCTGCAGTTCCTACATCCATTTCTGAACTTATACATTTATGATACAGTATATACCCATTGATTCTTGACGAATATAACTTCTAAATGTCCCATGAGCTTAGCTCAACTATTATACCCCATCAGAACCTATAATATAAGCTTGTTTAAGTTCAATATTTGTAAACAAAGTAAATGTAAACAAATACTATATAGCCTCAAAACATAGTTAAAACTATAATGTTGGTATCATGGATGGTCAGTCATTGCATCCATAGCTCTGTCTATGAATTTGAGAGTGGTTAAGACTTATCTCTTCAGTCAGTCTTATAATTGAGTCGTGAACGGCAAGGTACTGGAGTGACAAGCCACCCTTGCTTGGCCCCAACTCTCAATTGGGATACCTGACGCAATCAAAATTAATTTATTGACAGCATGCATTGCCCCACATGTTGCATCTGTTTTAGTTGGGAAGTGCCCTTACTCTGTTACAGTAGATATGGAATGTAGAGCTCTTCTTCAGGCCTCCATAGTGGTCTGAGTGGAAGTGTGTGAGGAAGTAAGTGGTGATGCCCTCAACCAGCCCATACTGAAAAGCATCCACAGCAAACTTAGTGCCTGTGCAAAAAGAGAGAAAAAAATTAAGCTGTGTTTGAATACCCATACTAACAATGTATACTACATTCATAAAGTATATACTACATACTATTAGTTCATTTTAGTATACTATAAACAAACGGTATCGTTTCAGTTGAGCGTACTAGCGCTTCGCCTGTCTACCGGAAGTTGATGCTGTTGCTATCAAACCTCTTGATAGCTTGTTAACAAATGACTAACTAGTCTTTTTACGATTCCGGGTGTGTTCGTAAATTCATTCAATCTGGAGTGCCAGAGTACGCTCTGGGCGTTCCTAAATCCAGAGTGTTGTCAAATTGTCCATTTGTAAATTCAGAGCGCAAAATGGACGCTCTGGCCGAGATGTAGGGTTGATCTGAGCATTCAACGGCAGTCAAGACCCAAGCTAACTGGCTAACGTTGGCTAGCTACTTCTAGAAAAAATTGAGAGAACACCTCACTCTGACCATTTTACTCACCCTAGTAGAGCTGGTTAGGCTGTTTTCATGTTATCCACAGTGTTGGTGACTAACTGTGCTGCTGGCAACAATTTAATTACGCTTTTTTGCCGAAGTTTACTGACACCAGCCATATTCAACGGGTGTTAAGCGTTCAGTAAATTCATCAGTTATTCTGCGCTTAGGCAAACTCAGACGAGTGTGCTCTGAAATCGGAAGAGATAGCCAGAATTAATTTACGAACGCGCAACACCTGTTCAGATGAGAGTGCTCTGAAATCGGAGTAGATAGCCATAATTAACCATGTCCATTGAATGCACAACGACTATACCACATAGCCAAATATGATCAAGTCAATAAACGTTGAGTAGTTATAGTTAGTTAATATACTGCCTGGCAAGTTCGATGTATTAGTAGCCACCTAACGTTACATACTGCTCTAATGTAACAAATTGTCAGCCAACATAACTCATTTCAGAAGGCATTACTTTATTACATTGCTCAACATTTTCTTAACTTTAGTCATAATTAGTTAAAGCAATGAATTTGTATCTGCTCTCGTTGGACTTTGTCTGCATATTTTCCCTTATTTTCTTCAAATCCAAAAATGTTGTGAAGCCACACCCATTTTTTTAAAGAATTGCATTATGGGCCCCTAAAAGCTCGGAAATAGTGTCCACTGGTTGTATACTTTGTATATTGGCAAATTTAGTACGACATTCGGGAACTTTGGCATACTAACTATATCCATATTATATACTAATTTTACATCACAAATAGTACAGTTAGTTTGAGTATTCCAAAACAGCTTAAGACAATAAGGCCATGAGAAGGACGCTAGTCACTTCCAGACATACTTGAGAATTTTTTTTTGCAGAATGAAATTAGTTTGAAATGTGTAGATTTCCACTAGGTGCTCTTGATTTAGCTCTCCTAGAGCTGACTGGAATTTGCACTTTTTAAAAATGTATTTTGTCTTAAACGCTAAAGCCAGGTAGGCCTAAGCCTTTTGCACCGTAGCATAGGGTTAGCCGGAACATCTTGATATTGCTAGCAGTATTCTAAGCCATCTACAGTCGGAGACTAAGGTATAATACAATATGTTTCATGGAAAGGCGCTAGGGGTGGCTATCTTCAAAAAGTCCCCAAGTACATTTAATAATACTTTCCTGTGGATAGCCTACGCCAGTCTCCGACTGCACTGTTAGCAGTATGTTAAGTGATTTCAGGAGGTTGTTTCTGCTACCAATTAGTAGAGGTCGACCAATTAATTAGGGACGATTTCAAGTTTTCATAACAATCGGTAATCTGCATTTTTGAACACCGATCACATTGCACT
The DNA here is from genome assembly GCF_034236695.1 of Oncorhynchus nerka. Lineage (NCBI taxonomy): Eukaryota > Metazoa > Chordata > Actinopteri > Salmoniformes > Salmonidae > Oncorhynchus > Oncorhynchus nerka. Next base: position 6,908,509 of record NC_088411.1, read on the forward strand.
AAACGAGGAGACTGCGTGGCAGGCTGACTACCTGTTATGGGAGAGCAGCAAGGAGCCAAGGTAAGGTGCTAGCTAGCATTAAACGTATCTTATAAAAAACGATCAATCTTACCATAATCACTAGTTAACTACACATGGTTGATGATATTACTAGTTTATCTAGCTTGTCCTGCGTTGCATATAATCGATGCGGTGCCTGTTAATTTATCATTAAATACCAGCCTACTTCGCCAAACGGGTGATATAACAAGCGCATTCGCGAAAAAAAGCACTGTCGTTGCACCAATGTGTACCTAATCATAAACATCAACGCTTTTCTTTAAAAAATCAATACACAAGTATATATTTTTTTTAAACCTGCATATTTAGATACTATTGCCTGCTAACATGAATTTATTTTAACTAGGGAAATTGTGTCACTTCTCTTGCGTTCTGTGCATCAGAGTCAGGGTATATGCTGCAGTTTGGGCCGCCAGGCTCGTTGCGAACTGTGTGAAGACCATTTCTTCCTAACAAAGACTGCCAACTTCACTAAACTGGGGATGATTTAACAAAACTGCATTTGCGAAAAAAGAACAATCGTTGCAAGAATGTATCTAACCATAAACATCAATGACTTTCTTAAAATCAATAGCAGGCAATATTAAACTAGGGAAATTGTGTCACTTCTCTTGCGTTCATTACACGTAGAGTCAGGCTATATGCAACAGTTTGGGCCACCGGGCTAGTTGCGAACTAATTTGACAGAATTTTACGTAATTATGACATAACATTGAAGGTTGTGCAATGTAACAGCAATATTTAGACTTATGGATGCCACCCGTTTGATAAAATACGGAACGGTTCCGTATTTCACTGAAAGAATAAGCGTTATGTTTTCGAAATGATAGTTTCCGTGTTTTGACCATATTAGTGACCTAAGGTTCGTATTTCTGTGTGTTATTATATTATAATTAAGTCTATGTTTTGATATTTGATAGAGCAGTCTGACTGAGCGGTGGTAGGCAGCAGCAGGCTTCATTCAAACAGCACTTTCCTGCATTTGCCAGCAGCTCTTCGCAATGCTTCAAGCCTATCAACTCCTGAGATTAGGCTGGCAATAATAAAGTCCCTATTAGAACATCAAATAGTCAAAGGTATATGAAATACATTTACATTTACATTTAAGTCATTTAGCAGACGCTCTTATCCAGAGCGACTTACAAATGGTATAGAGAGAAATAGTCCTATAATAACTACAACCTAAAACTTCTTACCTGGGAATATTGAAGACTCATGTTAAAAGGAACCTTCAGCTTTCATATGTTCTCATGTTCTGAGCAAGGAACTTAAACGTTATCTTTTTTACATGGCACATATTGCACTTTTTCTTTCTTCTCCAACACTTTTTTTTTTGCATTATTTAAACTAAATTGAACATGTTTCATTATTTATTTGAGACCAAATAGATTTTATTGATGTATTATATTAAGTTAAAATAAAAGTGTTCATTGTTCATTCAGTCTTGTTGTAATTGTCATTATTACAAATATGTATACAAAAAAATATTTAAAAAATAAACATTTAAAACAATTTATGTTTATTTTTAAATCGGCCGATTAATCGGTATCGGCTTTTTTAAAGTCCTCCAATAATCGGTATCAGTGTTGAAAAATCATAATCGGTCGACCTCTACCAATTAGCCATCCACAGGGCACACTGCATGCTACTTACACTAGTCACTGACCAACTCACCTGGAATCTTTTTATAAAACGGGCATCGCTTGGACTCCCTTTGCTCTCCATCGGTTCTCCCCCTGTTCCACCTCTTCCTACCTCCCTCACTTGGAGTCTGTGTACACCCACCGTCTGATCGCACTCCAACTTTAGGGGTCACCGTGGCATTTGCACTTCTGCCTTTCCTCTGACGTCCTCCATGGTCCGCTTTACCTCCCTTGCGCTCTTCAAGTACAGGTCCCTGATGGAGAGTCACCCCAGGTAAAACGTTCCCAGCCTCTTGCTCCTTCCCTTTGTCCTTCAGGGGCTTGAGCCCAAAAAACACCCCAATGTCTGTCTGTTTGAGCCCAGAGGCCTTGCCCTTCCTAGTTGTCATGGTTGCCTGAGAATGTTGGGTGGGGGAAGCTTGGGAAGATGGAGGCACTTGAGGTAATGACATGTTCAACTCCGTGTTTGTGTAAGTGGGGCACTGATCCAAGCTTTTGGAATGGAGGCTGCAATTGCTGCTTGGGCTGAACAGGCTCTCCCGTAAGCTTTCTAATACTATACTTTTTGGAGACTGGAGTAGAGGCCTAGCACTGAAGGCATTACAGTTATCCTCTGTATGCTCTTCTCTTGAGAAGCTAGGTAGGTGATTGCTATGCACTAATGAGCTAATCGATACCACCTGGCTGTCGCTGAATACTGGAGAACCTACAACTTCATTTGTTTCAGAATGAGCCACAAGGTTGGAAGATAACTCATTATCACTTGAGACTCCATCACTGAACAACAACATCGAGTCATTATTTTCCCCATCTTCCAACATACTGCTTGGAAATAGAGCTTTTTTTTGTTGTGTCCCATTAACTTCTATATCTTGGGGAAACTCAGACATGGGGGAATAGGAGATCTCATCATCACTAGAAGCAGAGGGCTCTGCTTTGACAAAACCACCCTCAAGGCCTTCACTCCCTCTATTGTCCTTATGGGGGGTTGACACTTTTGTTTTATTGTCTTGGAGGGTAGACTTCAAAACTTTGGTTGAAGGTGACCAGCCTTTTTTTTTTCGGATTACCTCTGGAGCAGGAGACCGGAGCAGCAGAAGGGCATTTGGCTTTGTGGGGGATGTAGCTTCACTGTGTCTGTTAATAGAAGAACTCTGGCTGTCCTGTGAGCTCTCCAAGCTTAAATTGGCCCCGCCATTGGTTACCAACTCCAAGCTGAGGCAGGGCGCCTCATTGGTTGCTCGGCTGTGGGCAAGCAGGGAGTGGCTGTATCTCTGGTAGTGGCTCAGAATTGTGGAGTAGCACTGGATACCATCGGGACATTCTGCACACATGACATAAAAGACAAAGACAGAGCAGGATTAGGAATTACAAGGGATATGAGATTATGGTTAAGAATGGCATTTGCATGTAATGTGCTAAAATAGACATGGGACATCATGAAACTAGAAAAAAAGGAAATGCTTTTTTGGAACTTTCTGAAATTCAATACAATAATTTATTGAAGTTGGAATTGTTGGGTTATAACTTGAAATATACTTACTCCTGTTGCTATATTAGACATGATTGATTATGTTATCTGCATAATGAATGTATATGTTATGTGTAAATGAATGGTGAAGAGGAACTTTGTGTATGGAAATTTACTGTGAGAGAAAAGGGGAACAGAATGTATGTCCAAAGTCTGTTGAACAGAAAGTCACTTGTAAACATCATGGAGAAGTGACCGGATGAAGAATCACTGCTAACAGACCGCTTGACCACGAAGACAACAGCGCAACATTTAGCTAGTTTTGGGAAACAGATTAATAGTTCTGAGAAGTCACACCCCTAACCTTGTCATGACATATAAATGCCCTTTTAATTATGTGTAAAGTGTGTTTGCAGCTGAAGCATACAGTGGGTTGAATAAACTTGGTTTGAGCTTTTTCTAGTTGTCCGTTTGAGTTTATACTCTGTTAGTTCAGAACCTAATAGAATGTTTGTGACCTTATCCAGGCCTCCTTCAAGACTCCCTAATGTTTCATCTGTAGGAGCAACAAAGGGAAAATTGGTGTAATATGGAGCTTTACTGCTTGCCTCTGTAATGAGTAGTATTTTGATTTCAATAACAACTTACATAAATGTATGAATATTGAAAAATACAATCATGAATAATGTTTATAGATGATTGAACATTATATACGAGGATATCAAAATTCCAGAGTGGTATCTCTACTTTTAAAATTATGATTCAATTTGTAAGCATTACCAACAGAGTGAATGGTGATTCAAAAGATGTGCAATGATACTAGTAAAAGGAGGGCAATCTTTGGCTACATTGCCTACTATGCCAATTTCTCTGTAGAAAATGCGCCATAACTTTGAAGGACCCTCCCCCAGAGGAAGTTGCTGCCACTATTACGACGAAATGCATGTTTAGGTTCCACCTCCGAAGAATGACAAAGGCTACTTATACATATTCATGAATTCCCAAAGTTGATAAACATCAACAAATAGGTCACTGTCAGTGGAGCTAGAGTAGCTAGCTATCAAATCAAACTTTGTCACATGCGCCGAATACACCTTAGCGTCAAATGCTAATTTACAAGCCCTCAAGGACAAAGTCAAGGTATTGGAGTGGCCATCAAAGTCCTGACCTCAACCCTATAGACAATTTGTGGGCAGAACTGAAAAAGCATGTGCGAGCAAGGAGGCCAACAAACCTGACTCAGTTACACCAGCTCTATCAGGAGGAATGGGCCAAAATTCACCCAACTTGTTGTGGGAAGCTTGTCGAAGGCTACCCGAAACGTTTAACCCAAGTTAAACAATTTAAAGGCAATGCTACCAGATAATAATTGAGTGTATGTAAACTTCTGACCCACTGGGAATGTGATGAAAGAAATGAAAGCTGAAATAAATCCTTCTCTCTACTATTATTCTGACATTCTTCAAATAAAGTGGTGATCCTAACTGACCTAAGACCTAAGGAATTCTTACTCAGATTAAATGTCAGGAATTTGGAAAAACTGAGTTTAAATGTAAATGTGTATGTAAACTTCCGACCTCAACTGTACATACATACATACCACGTACACACAGGCACACTTATACTTCCACACTCATCATGTGCTGCTCCTACTGTCTATTATATATCCTGTTTCCTAGTCACTTTACCCCTACCTATTTGTATATACAGTATCTACCTCAATTTCCCTGTACCCCTGCACATCAACTCGGTACTGGTACCCCATGCATATAGCCAAGCTATCACTACTAATTGTGTTTTTATTCCTCGAGTTGGAATGCATTGTTTGGGAAGGGCCGTAAGTAAGCATTTCACTATTTGTCTGCACCTGTTGTTTACGAAGCATGTGAATGTATCCAAAAGGTATTTATTTAGGACTTCACAACTGGTCAATTCCCACCTGGTTAAGAACGCAGCACTAAAGGAGGCTGGGTAAGGGAAAAATGTCACAAATATTCCTGTTCAATTAATTATTTCTAAACAATACTTTTACATACAAATGTCAAATAAAGCCATTTCATGTAGGCCTATCGAATTTCAGAAAAATCCAGGTGTTCCAGTTTATGGGGGGAGGCGGGGGATCTTTGTGGGCTATACTCGGCCTTGTCTCAGGATGGTAAGTTGGTGGTTGAAGATATCCTTCTAGTAGTGTGGGGGCTGTGCTTTGGCAAAGTGGGTGGGGTTATATTCTTCCTGTTTGGCCCTGTCCAGGGGTAACATCAGATGGGGCCACAGTGTCTCCTGACCCCTCCCGTCTCAGCCTCCAGTATTTATGCTGCAGTAGTTTGTTTTATTTGGAATACTTCTCCTGTCTTATCCAGTGTGAATTTAAGTATGCTCTCTCTAATTCTCTCTTTCTTTCTCGGGGGACCTGAGCCCTAGGACCATGCCTCAGGACTACCTGGCATGATGACTCCTTGCTGTCCCCAGTACACCTGGCCGTGCCGCTGCTCCAGTTTCAACTGTTCTGCCTGCGGCTATGGAATCCTGACCTGTTCACCGGACATCCTACTTGTCCCAGACCTATTATTTGACCATGCTGGTGATTTATGAACATTTGAACATCTTGGCCATGTTCTGTTATAATCTCCACCCGGCACAGCCAGAAGAGGACTGGCCACCCCTCATAGCCTGGTTCCTCTCTAGGTTTCTTCCTAGGTTTTGGCCTTTCTAGGGAGTTTTTCCTAGCCACCGTGCTTCTACACCTGCATTGCTTGCTGTTTGGGGTTTTAGGCTGGGTTTCTGTACAGCACTTTGAGATATCAGCTGATGTACGAAGGGCTATATAAATAAATTTGATTTGATTGAGGAACGTCTCACGTCGCAACCTGAAACAACAATACTGTACCTTTGCGGTCTTCCCCAGGATTGTCAAGACATTCTGCAACATGCCATCTTTGCGATTGCACCACCAATATAGAGAATGGCATCTGACAGATCGGACAGGAACTTCCTCCAGGGGAAGATGCCCGGTGCACGTTCTCTCCAGCAGCCACCTCTTTATTTTGAATAGACTCATTTTCCTTCACACCGAGGGTTTTATTTGGAGCTACTTTGGTGAGCTTCACATGTCTGACTGTGTTCTTCACTTGGACAGAATTTTCTCCTTTGGTTAAACATTGTGAGGCTTGTCTGTACTTAGCCATGGGTCCATTAAAAGTATCAGGTGTCTCTTTGTCCTTTCTTTTCTTCTTGTTGAGAGGCTTATATTCCCATATGTCATCTTCCAAATCGTTCTTTGACATTTGAAGCAGCAGAGAGAAGGACACACAATGTTTCAAAACACCTCGTTGTTGCTACAATATAGCCTGTTTAACCGCGCTTTTCTGTAACATCCTGCAAAAAGTCAGATGATAACATTCCATACCGTTTTGGAAAAGATGTAATCATCAAATCAAAACCGAAAACAGCTAATTGTGTTAGCATTTTTTTTCTAAATAATAACCTGTCAACAAGAAACTCTAGCAACCAGACTTAAAGCCAATGCAGTGCTAAAATGAGCTATTTCGTAAAAATGTATGAAACGTATCCGACTCCCGACGATTCTGATCTATATATCACCGTGCATCATGAATAACTACTACATATTATTTGCACATCAGTCAGTCACAATTTACCCATGATACATCACGGTGATGCGCTCGTCCTGGTTTTCCACTAGTTACCACATCCACAAAGTCAAACATAGCAAAACATTTATGAAAACAAAAAACGTATTTTTGTTCTTAACTTGTGCTTACGGTTATGCATAACGTTAACCACACTGCTAAGGTTAGGTTAAATATATATATATGTGTTAGCATTCTACATATATATATATAGAAGATACATTACAGAAATTAGGCGGTGTTTATGACTTTGTGGCTGTGGTAACTATTGACGACACCCTCGAACACGGACTCCTCTGTATTGTTGTTAGAAAATACAACAGCAGTTTCCAAACAATTAGCAGTTATTTTTTTAATATAATGTACTTTTAAAATAAACATGTATCCAAAAGATCCTATATTAATAAGAGCACCATTTTTTGAATGAATTAATTCCATATTGCTAATTTTGTCACTGTTGAAAAGTACTGGTGCAGAATGTAGCATTGACTTTACTCAATGAAATTGTGGTTGGAAAGATGGCGTCCAAGTGCAACCTTTCTGCTTTATTTCCAATCCAGAGCCAGTTGGACGACGCCCTGGACAACGCTACGAACCAACAAGAGAAAGAAAACCTTGTCTACCAGTACTTGAAAAAACTAGACGACAAAGATGACTTGAGGATTCCCGATTTTGACGAAGGTTAGGAAAATGTACATTAATGACAGCTAGCTGGGTGTTAATTGTCGGCTGGCGCAGCATTTGCGCAGTCTGAAGATTGTGTGTGTGATCAAGTAAAAAGTTTAGACACACCTACTCATTCAAGGGGTTTAATTTAATTAGACTATTTTCTACATTGTAGATTAATTGTGAATACGTCACAACTATGAAATAACACATATGGCATCATGTACTAACCAAAAAAGTGTTAAACAAATCGAAGTATATTTGAATTTATTCAAAGTAGCCACCCTTTGCCTTGATGACAGCTTTACACACTCTTGGCATTCTCTCAACCAGCTTCATGAGGTAGTCACCTCATTTCAATTAACAGATGTGCCTTGTTATAAGATAATTTGTGGAATTTCTTTCCTTGATGTGTTTGAGCCAATCAGTTGTGTTGTAACAAGGTAGGGGTGGGACACAGAAGATGGCCCTGTTTGGTAAAAGACCCTGTCCATATTATGGCAAGAACAGCTTAAATAAGCAAAGAGAAATGATAGTCCATTACTTTAAGACATGAAGGTCAGTCAATGTGGGAAATTTCAAGAACTTTGAATGTTTCTTCAAGTGCAGTTGCAAAAACTATGAAGTGCTATGATGAAACTGGCTTGCTTGAGGACAACCACAGGAAAGGAAGACCCAGAGTTACCTATGCTGCAGAGGACAAGTTCAGTAGAGATACAAGCCTCAGAAGTTGCAGCCCAAAAAAATGCTTCAAGTAACAGACACATCTCAACATCAACTGTTCAGATGAGACTGTGTGAATCAGGTCTTCGTGGTCAAATTGCTGCAAATACACCACTACTAAAGGACACCAATAATAAGAAGAGACTTGCTTGGGCCAAGAAACACAAGCAATGTATTTTGGTCTGATGAGTCCAAATTTGTGATTTTTGGTTCCAACCGCTGTCTTTGCGGGACGCAGAATAGGTGAACGGATGATCTCTGTGTGTGGTTCCCTCCGTGAAGCATGGAGGTGTGATGGTGTGGGGGTGCTTTTCTGGTGACACTGTCAGTGATTGATTTAGAATGCAAGGCACACTTAACCAGCATGATTACCACAGCGTTCTGCAGCGATACGCCATCCCATCAGGTTTGGGCTTAGTGGGACTATCATTTGTTTTTGTTGTGTCCAACTTTTGACTAGTACTCTATGTCCAGTTGAAATCGGACGTTTACACCTTAGCTAACTACATTTAAACTCAGTTTTTCACAATTCCTGACATTTAATCTTAGTAAAAATTCCCAGTCTTAGGTCAGTTAGGATCACCACATGATTTGAAGAATGTGAAGTGTCAGAATAATAGTAGAAATAATGATTTCAGCTTTTATTTCTTTCATCACATTCCCAGTGGGTCAGAAGTTTACATACACAATTAGTATTTGGTAGCATTGCCTTTAAATTGTTTAACTTGGGTCAAATGTTTCAGGTAGCCTTCCACAAGCTTCCCACAATAGGTTGGGTGAAATTTAGCCCATTCCTCCTGACAGAGCAGGTCTAACTGAGTCAGGTTTGTAGGCCTCCTTGCGCGCACATGCTTTTTCAGTTCTGCCCACAAATGTTCTATAAGTATGAGGTTAGGACTTTGTGATGGCCTCTCCAATACCTTGACTCTGTTGTCCTTAAGCCATTTTGCCACAACTTTGTGATGCCCTCTCCAATACCTTGACTTTGTTGTCCTTAAGCCATGCTGCCACCCCCGTGCTTCACGGTCGGGATGGTGTTCTTCGGCTTGCAAGCCTCTCCCTTTTTCCTCCAAACATAACGATGGTCATTATGGACAAACAGTTCTATTTTTGTTTCATCAGACCAGAGGACATTTCTCCAAAAGTCCGATCTTTGTCCCCATGTCACATTTGCAAACCGTAGTCTAGCTCTTTATGGCAGTTTTGGAGCAGTGGCTTCTTCCTTGCTGAGCGGCTTTTTAGGTTATGTCGATATGGGACTCGTTTTACTGTGGATATAGGTACCTTTGTACCTGTTTCCTCCAGCATCTTTCCAAGGTCCTTTGCTGTTGTTCTGGGATTGGGATTGATTTGCACTTTTCGTACCAAAGTACGTTCATCTCTAGGAGACAGAATGCGTCTCCTTCCTGAGCGGTATAACATTGTGTTTATATGTCCCATCGTGTTTATACTTGTGTACTATTGTTTGTACAGATGAACGTGGTACCTTCAGGTGTTTGGAAATTGCTCCCAAGGATGAACCAGACTTGTGGCGGTCTACAATTTATTTTCTGAGGTCTTTGCTGATTTCTTTAGATTTTGTCATGATGTAATGCAAAGAGGCTCTGAGTTTAAAGGTAGGCCTTGAAATACATCCACAGGTACACCTCCAATTGACTGAAATTATGTCAATTCGCCTATCAGATGCTTCTAAAGCCATGACATAATTTTCTGGAATTTTTCAAGCTGTTTAAAGGCACAGTCAACTTAGTATGTAAACTTTTGACCTACTGGAATTGTGATACAGTGAAATAATCTGTCTGTGAACAATTGTTGGAAAAATGACTTGTGTCATGCACAAAGTAGATGTCCTAACCGACTTGTCAAAGCTAAAGTTTGTTAACAAGAAATGTGTGGAGTGGTTGAAAAACTATTTTTAACGACTCCAATCTAAGTATATGTAAACTTATGACTTCAACTGTATACGGCAGGCTGTTGCTGCTTATTTTGTTTTCAGTGTTGAATGGTCTGCATATTTTGACATGACGCAACATGCATAGGTATAGCTCTTCTTGCAACATTTTAGCCTAAAGTAGAATGTGGTCTCATACGATGTTTGCTGTATTTTCATTCTCTCACTGTCGACTAGTATGCAAACACTGCGACTACAGGCTCTTTCTTGATTAATATTTGACATGTATGAAATGTTGCATCCTCACCTCTGAATGTCATTATACCATTGGCTGTAAAATGGTAATGATACTGTTTGATAATGCATATTTTTCTGCAGGTCTCGAATGGCTGAACACAGAAGGCCCCCTTTCTTTCACAAGAGAGCTTGCTGGTAAAGTGGTGGTGTTGGACTTCTTTACTTACTGCTGCATAAACTGCATCCATATCCTACCTGACCTGCATCAGCTGGAGAAAAAGCACTCTGTGAAAGGTATACGCACACATACACACTATTTTAATCCACAAATCATGTTACATCAAGAAGGATTAAAACATGTCGAAGTTCTTGGATACATGGACACTTAAGGATACAAAGCACATCTGTACCAAATGTGTCCAAAACATTGTCAGACCTTTACTGCATTAATGACAGTACTTTCACTGGGTGTGCTGAAGTTATGTTAGTAGATTGCCATGTTTTGGCACAGCTGCAGCACTCACATCTGCTGCTGGCGGACACACACACACACACTGGTTCTTGCCCCCTTTTTTTAAATGCACAGTAATGACCCCATATATTGAGTTTAGAATATTATTCTATTTGCACGGTATGCTATTACAAGCTTTTTAGGCAATGTCACTGCTACCAACTCCTAATGGCACTGAATCTTTAAACAGGCTGTTTATTTTTGGGGGACCAAGTTCTAAAGCATGTTGTGCTTACTCCCTTGTGCTATAATGTGATACATTTCTAAACAATAATAAACCATGATGGATTGGAATCTATTTTCCCACCATAGCTACTGGCTTTCTGTGGCTTTAAACGTACAGTCAATAACACAAAAGAAAATAACTAGAAAAATCTATGTACAGTGTGTGTAAATGTAGGGAGGTAGGCAATAAATAGTAGAGATACAAGTAGAGATACTGGGGTGCAAAAGGGTAAGTAATAATATGGGGATGAGGTAGTCAGGTGTGCTATTTTACAGATGGGCTATGTACAGGCACAGTGATCAGTAAGCTGCTCTGACAGCTGATGCTTAAAGTTAGAGAGGGCGATAGAAGACTCCAGCTTCAGAGATTTCTGCAATTCGTTCCAGTCATTAGCAGCAGAGAACTGGAAGGAAAGGCAGCCAAAGGAAGTGTTGGCTTTGGGGATGACCAGTGAAATATACCTACTGGAGCGTGTGCTACTGGTGGGTGTTGCTATGGTGACCAGTGAGCTGAGATAAGGCGGTGCTTTACCTAGCAAAGACTTATAGATGACCTGGAGCCAGTGGGTTTGGTGACTGATATGTAGTGAGGGCCAGCCAACGAGAGCATACAGGTCGCAGTGGTGGGTAGTATATGGGGCTCTGGTGATAAAAAGGATGGCATTGTGATAGACTACATCCAGTTTGCCGAGAAGAGTGTTTGGGGCTATTTTGTAAATGCCGAAGTCAAGGATCGGTAGGATGGTCAGTTTTACGAGGGTATGTTTGGCGGCATGAGTGAAGGAGGCTTTGTTGCGAAATAGGAAGCTGATTCTAGATTTAATTTTGGATTGGAGATGCTTAATGTGAGTCTGGAAGGAGAGTTTACAGTCTAACCAGACACCTAGAATATGTGGACAACTACAAATACCTAAGTCAGAACCGTCCATAGTAGTGATGCTTGTCCGGCGGGAGGGTGCGGGCAGCAATCGGTTGTCGAGCATGCGCTTAGTTTTACTAGTGTTTAAAAGCAGTTGGAGGCCACGGAAGGAGTGTTGTATGGCGTTGAAGCTTGTTTGGCGGTTTGTTAGCACAGTGTCCAAAGAAGGGCCAGATGTTTACAGAATGGTGTCGTCTGTGTAGAGGTGGATCAGAGAATCACCAGCAGCAAGAGCGACAACATTGATATATACAGAGAAAAGAGTCTGCCTGAGAATATAACCCTGTGGCACCCCCATAGAGAATGCCAGAGGTCCGGACAATAGGCCCTCCAATTTGACACACTGAACTATATCAGAGAAGTAGTTGGTGAACCAGGCGAGACAGTCATTTGAGATGCCAATGCTATAGAGTCTGCCGATAAGAATGCGGTGATTGATAAGAGTCGAAAGCCTGGGCCAGGTCGATGAAGACGCCAGACAGTACTGTCTTTTATCGTTTATCGTTTAGGACCTCGAGCATGGCTGAGGTGCATCCATGACCAGCATGGAAACCAGATTGCATAGTGGAGAAGGTACGGTGGGATAAGAAATGGTCGGTGATCTGTAGGGATCCAGATTTTGCCGTTCTTTCAGAACATCAGCTGTCTGGATTTGGGTGAAGGAGAAGTGCAGGGATTTGGACAAGTTGCTGCAGGTGGTGCTGAGATGTTGGCCAGGGTAGGGGTAGCCAGGTGGAAAGCATGGCCAGCTGTGAAAAAATGCTTATTGAAATTATCGATTATCGTAGATTTATCGGTGGTGACAGTGTTTCCTATCCTCAGTGCAGTGGGCAGCTGGGAGGAGGTGCTCTTGTTCTCCATGGACTTTAGTGTCCCAAAACTTTTTGAATTAGTGATACAGGAAGCAAATTTCTGTTTGAAAAAGTTAGCCTTTGCTTTCCTGACTGACTGAGTATATTGGTTCCTGACTTCCCTGAAAAGTTGCACATCGCGGGTGCTATTCGACACTAATGCAGAACGCCACAGGATGTTTTTGTGCTGGTCAAGGGCAGTCAAGTCTGGGGTGAACTAGGGGCTATATCTGTACCTGGTTTTACATTTTTTTGAATGGGGCATGCTTATTTAAGATGGAGAGGAAAGCACTTTTGAAGAGCAACCAGGCATCCTCTACTGATGGGATGAGGTTAATATCCTTCCAGGATACCCTGGCCAGGTCAATTAGAAAGGCCTGCTCGCTGAAGTGTTTCAGAGAGTGTTTGACAGTGATGAGGGGTGGTCGTTTTACCGCGGACCCATTACACATGCAGGCAATGAGGCAGTGATCGCTGAGATCCTAGTTGAAAAAAGCAGAGGTGTATTTAGAGGGCAAGTTGGTCAGGATAATATCTAAGAGGTTGCCCATGGTTACGGATTTAGGGTTGTACCTGGTAGGTTCCTTGATAATTTGTGTGAGATTGAGAGCATCTTGCTTAGATTGTAGGATGGCTGGGGTGTTAAAAGATTTACCCAGAAATATTCACAGCTGAAATTTCTGCCAAAGGTGCTTCAACAAAGTATTGACTCAGTAGTGTGAATACTTATGTACTTGAGCTATTTTCAAAAATGTCTAAAAACATGTTTTCATATTATTATGTGTAGATGGTTGAGAAAATAATACATGTAATACATTTTGAATTCAGGCTGTAACAACAAAATGTGTAATAAGTCAAGGGGTATGAATACTTTATGAAGGCTTTGTACGTGCATGATTCCAGTTGGGTCCGTTGTCATGTTCAGCACTGTCACTGTCCCTTGGATGAACCACCCCGACACACTTTGGTCACCCAATGAGTATTCCCAATTATTGCGTCTCCATGCCACTCACGACTGTATAGACCTTTACCCTCAACTTCTGTGCGTAATTATTCTCCTGCCACCTTCATGATTGAAGTACACGCTTGTGAGATTTGATCTGTAGCTGGTCATTTCATTGCATGAGAGTTATCTTGACTGATAAAGCTACACTGGCTACCCCCATCTAATAGAGAATGATTTAATGGTCTCTTGACTGGTGTCTGTATCCATACTGTAGCTGTCTGTAACAGCATTTCTATTGGAATTCCTTGGAGACACAGATCACTGCGTCAGTGGGTAGGTTGTTATACCTTCGCTTCTACTCATTACTCACATTGGCCGTGTGGTGATGTCTGCCATACTTCCCACATGACACTTCTTCAGGCCGATTGTACTTTGCTATGTGCATTGTTCCTAAGCACACCAAACATCTTTGTTGTTGTCGTCTGAGTCTGTTGCGTCTTTCTTGTAGTCTGCTCAGTGCATTATTTCCATCTGTGGTCTCTTTTGTCGCAAAATTCTAAACGAGCCATCTCTGGCTCCGTATATAGGGATTAGATCCATTTCACAGCTTAACCACACAAAATAAAAATAAAGGCCAATCAATGGATATTACAAGCAATGGAAAGTATAGGCTGGATGTGTGCAAAATGCAATAATATGCATAGGCTACAGGTTAAAGTGCATAAGGTTGTGGAAGTGATTGTCTCATTGGCCAATTTGGACTGGTCACGTGACCCACTACAGTGACTGTCAATCATTGGATTGAGAAACAAAAAAAGTAAATAAATTACTTCTGTTTATTCGATTTCTTATGCAGATCAAAAACATGAAGAACGACCCATTTTAATATTTTTGTGTTATAACATTTTATTTATTTATTAGCCAAATAGTATGTAGGCCTGTGTGGCCTATGCAATAATTGGACTACCTTCAGCTGCTCAGGTTATGAATTTTAATGTTTGATGGAATTCCAAAAATATGCTTCCGTCTGTCTTTTCCATACATAAACCCCTGTGTTTCATGCCCGGGGGATAAGTCACGTCAGAATTGTAAGGTGCAAAAGTGGTTCTGACATCTCGGTTAAATTACACAAACCGCAACAGAGTGAGTGGCGGCCATAAAAATACGAGGGAGTCAAACAAGCTAACTTACTCAGAGATGCCGCTGATCTTGGGAATGACTGTGCCTGGAAGCTTCCATTTCCCAGCCTTTTTTTCACATTCTACAGAGTTTTTGCTGACTATATCCCTGGATATATTCATCTCAAGCATAAGAACAAGTCATTGGATGACTGAGATCTCATCAGCATCTTGCTGATAGAATGGCTGACAGTCTGGACTACATGTGAAGTGACATTGTGTTAGAAGCTTTATCCCACATTGCTCTTTCATGAATTTACCGGAACAATCTCAAATGTATTACATTTTTCTGTGACCTTGTCCTTGAATCATGTTGCTGACTATTCTTATTTAAAAAAAATAGGAAAAGCTGTAGGTGCAGAAAGGAAGCTTCAAAGCATCAATTCATGAAAATATTCAACAACACAAAATGTAATGAGGGTTGGTCCATCCATAAGGTATGATCCTTAAAGATATAAGGTCACTTGTGACAGACAAATGTAAGATTTGGTTGAGTTCTGCGATTTATATGATTCAAAACATGTGGCCAGCACTTTCCCTGTGAGGATACTTAAAAGGCCTGTTGTTTAAGTACTGCCTTTGTGATGACTCTGTGAACACTGAGTTAAGAATGAACCAGGAAAACTGTTATTTACCATTTAATCTTGGATGCGCTAAACTACTTCCAGGATATATTTTTATATATTTTTTCCAAAGAAATTCTCATGGAGGCTTCTGAGATGCGCCGCAATCTGATAAAGCTTTCTGTGCATTTGACCCATTCGAGTTACCAGTGAAATTAATTAGATTGTTTTTCCTATACCATGAACTTTGAATTGAGAGTTGTCTATTTGTAATTGCTTACATGATACATGTTAGTTCTTCCTTATCGTAATATGCAGTTCAAACACTAACACAATTACACCCAGCCACTGTTTCGGTAATCAGCTGATGGATGGGGCTGGATAAATGTTTCCACTCAAATCCATAGACTGAGCTATGGATACAAGGACTGAACCTTCATGATATCAAAATTATCGTTTTAACCATGTTTTGAGGCTATACAGTGTTTGTTTACAACTACGTTGTTTACAAACAAAGGGGTTAAACAAGCTTATATTATCGGTTTAGACAGTTGAACTAAGCTCATGAGGCATTTCTAAGTTATATTCTTCAAGATTCAATGGCTATACACTTGTGGTGAAATTATATTGGCACTCTTGCACTTTAAATCAAGTCAATTTTTATTGGTCACATGCATATGGTATACAGATGTTAATGCAATTGTAGCAAAATGCTTGTGCTTCTTCTTCCAACTATGCAGTAATATCTAACAGTAATCTAACAAATTCACAACAACTACCTTATACACACAAATGTAAAGGGATGAATAGAATATGTACATATAAATATATGGATGAGCGATGGAGTGCAGCATAGGCAAGATGCAGTAGATGGTATATCCTACATTGCTCATCTCATTTACTGTATTCTATGTAAACATTATTAAAGTGGTGTTATTTTAAAGTGACTAGTGATACCTTTTATTAAGTCAATTTATTTAAGTGGCCATAGATTTGAGTCTGTATGTAGGCAGAAGCCTCTCTGTGTTATTGATGGCCTTGAGATAGAAGCTGTTTTTCAGTCTCGGTCCCAGCTTTGATGCACCTGTACTGACCTCACCTTCTGGATGATAGCGGGGTGAACAGGCAGGGGCTCAGGTGGTTGTTGTCCTTGATGATCTTTTTGGCCTTCCGGTGACATCGGGCATTGTAGGTGTCCTGGAGGGTAGGTGGTTTGCCCCCGGTGATGCGTTGTGCAGACCGCGCTACCCTCTGGAGAGCCTTGCGATTGAGGGTGGTGCAATTGCCGTACCAGGGGGGTGAGGGTGGTGCAATTGCCGTACCACACGCTGCATCACCAGGAGGGTGGTGCAGCGTGTTTTAGATGGCAAGCCAAATTTCTTCAGCCTCCTGAGGTTGAAGAGGTGAGATCAAGGTGCTGTTGTGCCTTCTTCACCACGCTGTCTGTGTGGGTGGACCATTTCATTTTGTCCGTGATGTGTACGCTGAGGAACTTTCCACCTTCTCCACTGCGGTCCCATTTACGCAGATGGAGGGGTGCTCCCTCTGCTGTTTCCTGTTGTCCACGGTCATCTCCTTTTGTTTTGTTGACGTTGAGTGAGGGGTTGTTTTACATTTACATTACATTTAAGTCATTTAGCAGACGCTCTTATCCAGAGCGACTTACAAATTGGTGCGTTCACCTTAAGACATCCAGTGGAACAGCCACTTTACAATAGTGCATCTAAATCTTTTAAGGGGGGGGGGGGGGGGTGAGAAGGATTACTTTATCCTATCCTAGGTATTCCTGAAAGAGGTGGGGTTTCAGGTGTCTCCGGAAGGTGGTGATTGACTCCGCTGTCCTGGCGTCGTGAGGGAGTTTGTTCCACCATTGGGGGGCCAGAGCAGTGAACAGTTTTGACTGGGCTGCGCGGGAACTGTACTTCCTCAGTGGTAGGGAGGCGAGCAGGCCAGAGGTGGATGAACGCAGTGCCCTTGTTTGGGTGTAGGGCCTGATCTGTTTTCCTGACACCACACTCCGAGGGCCCTCACCTCCTCCCTGTAGGCCGTCTCATCATTGTTGGTAATCAGACCTACTACTGTACTATCGTCTAACTTGATGATCGAGTTCTTATCGATGATCGAGTTCTTTCGCTCTTATCCAGAGCGACTTACAAACAGGAGAGGGCTGAGAATGCATCCTTGTGGGGCTCCAGTGTTGAGGATCAGCGGGGTGGAGATGTTGTTTCCTACCTTCACCACCTAGGGGGGTCAAATTCCAGGACCCAGTTGCATAGGGCGGGGTTGAGACCCAGGGTCTCGAGCTTAATGACAAGTTTGGAGGGTACTATGGTGTTAAATGCTGAGTTGTAGTCAATGAACAGCATTCTTACATGGGTATTCCTCTTGTCCAGATGGGATAGGGCAGTGTGATGGCGATTGCATCGTCAGTGGATCTATTGGGGCAGTAAGCAAATTGGAGTGGGTCTAGGGAGGGTGGATATGGGAGGGTGGAGGTGATATGATCCTTGACTCGTCTCTCAGAGCACTTCATGATGACAGAAGTGAGTGCTACGGATTTATAGTCATTTAGTTCAGGTACCTTAGCTTTCTTGGGAACAGGAACAATGGTGGCCATCTAAGCAGTGGGGACAACAGACTGGGATCAGGATTGGTTGAATATGTCCGTAAACACACCCGCCAGCTGGTCTGCACCTGCTCTGAGGACGCGACAAGGGATGCCGTCTGGGCCGGCAGCCTTGGGAGGGTTAACACGTTTAAATGTTTTACTCACGTCGGCCACGGAGAAGGAGAGCCCACAGGCTTTGGTAGCAGTCCGTGTCAGTGGCACTTTATTGTCCTCAAAGCGAGCAAATAAGTTGTTTTACAATGGAGTGCAAAAGAGCAGAATGTTCTGTTTTCAAAACCTGTTGAATGGCTATTTTCACCCTGTAGGCAACTTACCACAGGTGAGATCAATTACGCAGTAAACAAGAACCACTTGCCTCCAACCAAATGTAATTTACACTTTTTATCATTTATTCCAGGCCTTTTTTGGACTTTGAAGGTAAATATCAAATAAGTTGTAATTATACATTTTTCAGGTCCAGTACATTTTCCTAAATGAAACCTATACATGTGTGAACACAAAGTTTTTTTCAATTCCAACTAATTTTCAAATGTATAGTGAATCGTGCATTGGTGCCAATATATTGGACCTAAACTGTTTATCATTAATTTAAAAGTAAAAAAAAAATGGATGTAGCAACTGCAGATTCTCCCTTTTTAAATTGAGCCACATCAGGATATTTGTTTAATCAGCAATGGCAGTAAGTAACAAACCGGATCCGTTGCGTAGACTGTGTAGAGTAGACTCTGTGTGTAGAAATCAAATGTCGCTTTTTTTGGTCAAAAAAAGTATGCAGATCCATGTTTAATCTTTTTCCTACCCTCTCTCTGCTTGTTAGATATTATGCACATACCGTAATTTCTGGACTATTAAGCACACCTGAATATAAGCCGCACCCACTGAATAAAAATAAAATGGTATTTTGTACATAAATAAGCTGCACATGTATATAAGCCGCAGGTGCCTACCGGTACATTGAAACAAATGAACTTTACACAGCCTTTAAACGAAACACGGCTTATAACAAAAATAAATAGGCTTTTAAACGAAACACGGCTTGTTACAAAAATAAATAGGCTTTTAAAAGAAACACGGCTTGTAACAAAAATAAATAGGCTTTTAAAAGAAACACGGCTTGTAACAAAAATAAATAGGCTTTAACGAAACACGGCTTGTAACAAAAATAAATAGGCTTTTAAACGAAACACGGCTTGTAACAAAAATAAATAGGCTTTAACGAAACACGGCTTGTAACAAAAATAAATAGGCTTTAACGAAACACGGCTTGTAACAAAAATAAATAGGCTTTAACGAAACACGGCTTGTAACAAAAATATATAGGCTTTTAAACAAAAATAAAAAAAATAGCAGTAAACAGTAGCCTACCAAGAATGTCATTGGTCATTATCTTCCTCCTCCTGTGCACTGAAACCATTGAAGTCATCTCCTTCGGTGTCGGAGTTGAATAGCCTCAGAATTGCTTCATCCGATGTTGGATCGTTTTCATTGTCGCTCTCGTCACTTTCATCCGGAGGCAAATTCCCCGCTGAGCTCATGCTGCCCTCTTCAACACGCAGCAGTCCAGCCTTTCGAAACTCGTTGATGACAATGGATTTTTTGACAATGCTCCACGCTGTCAGGACCCACTGGCAGACTTGACCATAAGTTGCTCTTCGCATGTGGCCCGTTTTAGTGAAGAATTTCTCCCCACTTGTCATCCAAGCCTCCCACTGAACACTGAGCGCCACCTTAAATGCACGATTTACACTGATGTCGAGTGGCTGCAAATACTTTGTTGTGCCCCCAGGAATCACAGCTGGAATTTAGTTTCTCCTCTTGATGGCTTCTTTCACAGAATCTGTTATGTGGGACCTCCTGCTGTCTAACACGAGCAATGCCTTGTTCTTGTGAAAGAATCCCCCCGGTCGCTTGCCGTAACACTCCGTATGCCATTCATGCATTAGGCCTTCCGTCATCCATCCTTTCTTGTTGACTTTCACAACAATTCCTCTCGGGAATTTTTCTTTTGGCATCGTCATGCGTTTAAAAATCAACATCGGTGGAAGCTTTTCTCCCGATGCCGTGCAGCTCAGAACACAGGTGAAGTGCGTTTTTTCATGCCCAGTTGTTTTCAGCGTGACGGATGATACGCCTTTCCTGTTGACAGTCCGAGTGAGAGGCAGGTCAAACGTCAGAGGAACCTCATCCATATTTATGATGTCGTGCGGGCCGATGGAATGCTCCGCTATCTTTGCATCAGTGAATTTGCGGAAGTTTGAAACTTTTTCCTCGTAGTCGGGAGGGAGCTGCTGACACAGACTCGTCTGTACCCTGATGGACAGGCCTTTACGTATCATAAATCTTAGACACCACGATGGTCCACCTCTAAAATCATCAAACCTCATTGCGGTGGCGATTTGTTTTTGCTTTCAGTCGGCTCTGCACAGTTGAAACACCTCGGCCGTCTGCTCTCTGTGTGTTGACCCAGTCTTCAAGCTCATTTTCTAGTTTGGGCCATCTGCTTTTCTTCCCTCTGAAAGCTTTTGTTGTCTTTTTGCACTGAGTCAGTTCCTCACGCTGCTCTTTCCAACGTCTTGTCATCGACTCATTAAGGCCAAGCTCCCGTGCAGCAGCTCTATTTCCTTTTCCAACAGCCAGATCGATCACCTTCAACTTGAAAGCTGCATGATATGCATTTCTCCGTGTCTTTGCCATGATGAGGGTGACAAAATGACTACCGTAATCAGAATGATGAAGTTTGAGCACGCTCGATTTACGCCACATTATGTGACGGTGCTCAGTTTTTTGGCGGCATGAATCTTGTGAAAGCAGGAAAAATCCATAAATTAGCCGCGCCATTGTATAAGCCACGAGGTTCAAAGCGTGGGAAAAAAGTAGTGGCTTATAGTCCGGAAATTACGATAGATCGCTTACTAACAAATGGCCTCGCCATCTAAGTTTTGTAATAGCAACAGCAGACAGTTGACTAAACATGACATAATAGTGAACATTAATAGACAGCTCAAGGACAGAACTACATAAACTCAGCGACGACAGGACGGACAGCTGATCGTCCTTGCAGCGACAGACCACGTGTTACAACACCTGCACAGGAATGGTACATCCGAACATCACACCTGCGGGACAGGTACAGGATGGCAACAACTGCCCGAGTTACACCAGGAACGCACAATCCCTCCATCAGTGCTCAGACTATCCGGCCTATTGTAAGGCAGGTCCTCACCAGACATCACCGGCAACAACGTCGCCTATGGGCATAAACCCACCGTCACTGGACCAGATGGGACTGGCAAAAATTGCTCTTCACTGAAGAGTCGCGATTTTGTCTCACCAGGGTGATGGACGGATTTGCGTTTCATCAAAGGAATGAACGTTACACCGAGGCCTGTACTCTGGAGCGGGATCGATTTGGAGGTGGAGGGTCCCTCATGGTCTGTGGCGGTGTGTCACAGCATCATTGGACTGAGCTTGTTGTCATTGCAGGCAATCTCAACGCTGTGCGTTACAGGGAAGACATCCTCCCCCATGTGGTACCCTTCCTGCAGGCTCATCCTGACATGACCCTCCAGCATGACAATGTCACCAGCCATACTGCTCGTTCTGTGTGTGATTTCCTGCAAGACAGGAATGTCAGTGTTCTGCCACGGCCAGCAAAGAGCCCGGATCTCAATCACATTGAGCACGTCTGGGACCTGTTGGATCGGAGGGTGAGGGCTCGGGCCATTCCCCCCAGAAACGTCCCGGAACTTGCAGGTGCCATGGTGGAAGAGTGGGATAAGATCTCACAGCAAGGGCTGGAGAATCTGGTGCAGTCCATGAGGAGGAGATGCACTGCAGTACTTAATGCAGCTGGGGGCCACACCAGATACCGACTGTTACTTTTGATTTTGACCTCCCCCTTTGTTCAGGGACACATTATTCCATTTATATTCGTCACATGTCTGTGGAACTTGTTCAGTTTGTCTCAGTTGTTGAATCTTGTTACGTCCATACAAATATTTACACGGTAAGTTTGCTGAAAATAGCTTTGTAATTGCTTTGTATTTGCCTCACAATTGAGCGTCGTCCCAAAGCCTAGAAATGTTTTTAAGGCTCGGTTTTCAGAGCCGTTGGCGGAATTTAATCTACCGCGTTTGTTCCTGGCTACACCTTTCACATATAAAGAAAAGGCGGTATAAAGGAGACTGTATGGTAAAGATATCGGGATTTAGTTTGGGTATAAAAGGGATATAATTGTTCATGACTTATTTTCCCTCTTTCAAATTCTCTCTTTCCATCTGTTTTTCTTTTTTAAGATGGGCTTGTTATCGTGGGTGTCCACTCTGCCAAGTTCCCCAACGAAAAGGTAAGCCATTGTCATGTTTTATTTGAAGATATGTGATCTTAATAATTACATTCTTCATTAATATTGCAACACAGCTTCTCCATTATTAAAGGGATAGTTTACACACCATTTAAGTCATGGTAAAAATTCTTTGACTCAAAACTACTCTGGAACAGGACCAGGCCAAATTGCAATCCACACTCTGGGTGTGTGTGCATAGTCACAAGTACTATTTGCTCACATTGGCACTGAACAAAAACAATAAGTGAATGGTAGAAATATGTTATTTGCATAACATTGAAATGTTAGTTGTTGGAGGTAGTAGCTAAGTAGGTAAACAAATCCAAAGTCTGTGTGTGTATGGAAACAGCAAGTAATATTATAATTCAAGTTAACCATAAAATGTTTTACTAAGTGGAATGGATTTGACCTCCTGTTCAAGGTGCTGCAGAACGTGCAGAGCGCTGTGCTCCGCTACAACATTACCCACCCGGTGGTGAACGATGGAGACGCTCGGCTGTGGCATGAGCTGGAGGTGGCCTGTTGGCCCACCCTGGTGCTCATTGGGCCCAGGGGCAACCTGCTCTTCTCGCTGGTGGGAGAGGGCCACCGTGAACGCCTAGCGCTCTTCACCAACACCTCCCTTCGACACTACAGGGACCAGGTCCTGCTCAGTGACCACCTTGTGGGGACCAAGCTTTACAGGGACTCTCTGCCCCCATCGCTTCTTTCGTTTCCTGGGAAGGTAGCAGTGGATTCCAGTAGGAAGAGACTGGCTATAGCAGATACGGGCCATCATCGGGTACTTGTGGTGTCCAGCATTGGGCTGGTGCTTTACTCTATAGGAGGTAAGGGCTGGATGAGCATCGCCTCAAAATAAATCAGATGAATGGGGATGCCCGTTTTACACATTCTAATTCTATGATCGCCTCAAGGCTTGACAGAGCTTGTGGTGAGAAATCCAAATATACCCGTGGGGAATAGAACATGCTGTATTTTCTGACCCAGTTGAAGGGTGGGGTGTCAGAAGAATCTTAGACATATTTATGTAGCAAACCTATTAGGGGATTTTTATGTCC
Organism: Oncorhynchus nerka; assembly: GCF_034236695.1. Taxonomy (NCBI): domain Eukaryota; kingdom Metazoa; phylum Chordata; class Actinopteri; order Salmoniformes; family Salmonidae; genus Oncorhynchus; species Oncorhynchus nerka. The sequence goes on from NC_088411.1 coordinate 6,932,072, forward strand.
AACAACACCTTAACCCCTGCTTTGACATCAGGAATCAGAAATGGAGCAGTGTTAAAGAATTGTTAACCCCCTAGAGTCGATTGACGCACCGGTGTGTCAGATGCAGCTAGAGCGGTGTTAATCAGACCATGAGACATCCTGAAAATCAGTGTTCTCAAAAAGAATTGCTCCACAACTCCCACAAGTGGCAGTGAACTAGTTTGAAGTCGGTACCGTCGATGTGCCATCTTCTGTTTTTAGCGTCTGAACCGTTTGGGCTGCAAACTAAAGTGACCTCACTGTGGAAAGCGGTGGTGTTTTGATGTACTACCCCCACAAGTGTGACGGAGAGGTTGGTCCTCATAGGTCATTTACGCGTAAATGCCATTTGTCTATTTATTGGTAATATTCAATTTTGTTAACCTTGTGTTTTATTAGAGACTGCTACCTAATGAAAGATGTGATGGCAGCGCAAGTTTATCCAGATGCTGTGTTTGTATAGAAATGTAATGGTATGTATAGTCTGTTAGCTAGGAGGCAAGGGTCTGTACTCCAACCTGTCTTTGACATGTCAATGCAAATGAAGAAAATACTAACTTAAAAGGCCTCTTTAGACTATTGACATGCACCCCAAATGAAGTCTTCCATACCTGTCATCCTGTGATGTCACAGGGCCTGAGAGTGGTAGGAAAGACGGTAATCTCGACGAAGCAACCTTCTGCTCCCCACAGGGGATTGTCATCAAAGGAGATATTGTCTTTGTGGCCGACACTGAAAACCATCTGATCAGAAAGGTAAGAAAGAGGGTGCCCAATAATGTCCTTTTGCCTTTTTATTGGCAAAAGATCTGATCTGATTGGTCAAAAGACCAATACTTCCAAATAGAACCTCCTCAGACTCTTTAATCTTTATTACTGTCCAATCTCTCGCTCACTCTCGCTCTCAGATTGACTTGTTAGAGGGACAGGTCAGCACCCTGGCAGGAGTGGGATTTCAAGGCACAGACATGGAGGGAGGGGCCATGGGACCCCAGCAGCCTATCAGCTCACCCTGGGACTTGGCCCTTGGGACTGCAGGTAAGTCTAGAACCAACTTACTGGTAGGTCTCCGCTTAGAATGGATTTAAATTGATCCAACTTGGGGTGACTAAGTACCAAATTAAATACAACAGATTCAAAACCACTGTGTTGCGAACATTAGGTACTTTTTTTTTCATCTCAAAATGCGCATCAACCAATCACAGTCATTGGACGTGTTTGCACATGATAAAATGCTACATATTAGCTGTTCCCATTACATAACCTGGCTCATTTAGCCTTATGCTAACCTGACCAGGTGGCAGTGATTATGTCTGGTAACACATTCTGCATCATTTAATTACAAACGTGATCAAATACGTTTTATTGGAAATGGCCTTAACAGAAGTCAAACGGCACGATATGCTATTCAGAGTTACTAAAACGGGCCAGATTTCAACTGAACCAATAGCTCACAGCTTGGCTCCAGGTACTTTTCACCGTTTGCGGCCCAGGTGAGATATTGTTTTTCTTCCTGTGAAATGTACAATTATATTTATTGTGATAGTGTGTTGCGAAAGGAAGTGCAGCCAAACCTTGTAAATACAACTATTCTATCGACAAAAAAAGCACACGAGTTTGGAACTCAGTTGTCCTTAAAAAAAAATATGACAAAAATAAGCATCCCTAGAAGTAACTTGAAGTTAAATAGAGCTTGTCAGCTTGTGTTCCTAAAAAATTGACATTTTTATTATGCATTGGGTGCGTAACCCATTAGGGGATCCACCCACACAGCCAGCACCGTCAATAAATAAGGGTTATTGGCCAAAAATAATAATTAATGGCCTATAACAAAATACAAAAATAAGTTTTTGTTTCGATGTGTAACATATGTTAAACTTTTATAGACTATTGTTTTATTGGTTTTTACTTTCCTAAAACAATAAAAGTCCATGTCCTGGTTCAGCTGTCGGGGATTTGAGCACTAAATGCATCAGGGCATTGCATGCATAGACTTAGGCGTACACTATATGATATTAATGTTTAAAAACTAAATATAAAGGAAGAGAAGCTTTAGGCCTAGCCCAGAGAGCAAGAGATGGAGATATGCCGGCGGCATGCTACGACACCGACATGCATTTCTTTATCCTTGTCAGATAGGCTACTGCTAAACGGAAATAGGCATAGACTAATTCATTCATTTTCAATATGAATATTTTTTATAAAGATAAGCATTATAATGTTAGATTATAGAAGTAACTCTGGTAGCACTAAAACATTCTTCCTCAACTCAAGTTCAATTGTCAGTCAATTGGAGCGCCAGTGAGTACTGCCTTCATATCATAGGCCTGCAGTATAATAGGCTAATAACCACACCATACCTTCACTAAAGTTTCTGAACTTTATTAGGGTAATGTCAAAACATTACTTATAGGAAAAATACAAACAGGATGGTATATTGTGACAAATACAACATTACAGTTGGACTTCATTTGGCCAAAGAAAATGGCTCAACAGAATGAAACACAACACTTGGGAACTGGTTTAAACCTTCACAAAGTTTTGAACAGGCGATATTGCAGCAATTATCAAGAAATGCTAGTGCCGCTACCATTTAGCCAACAAAAAAATTATTAAGAGAATGAAACAAAACACATTTAGCATCTTTAAAGAACTGGAACTTGATTAATAAAGGGCTCCCGAGTGGCGCTGTGGTCCAAGGCACTGCATCTCAGTGCTAGAGGTGTCATTAGACACCCTGGTTCGAATCCAGGCTGTATCACAACTGGCAGCGATTGGGAGTCCCATAGGGCGGCGCACAATTGGCCCAGCGTCGTCCAGGTTTGGCCGGTGTAGGTCGTCATTGTGAATAAGAATTTGTTCTTAACCTGTTGCTTCTACTCGGGACGCTTGCGTCCCAACTAGAGCTCTGGAAATGCAAATGCGCTACGCTAAATGCTAATAGTATTAGTTAAAACTCAAAAGTTCATTAAAATACACATGCAGGGTATCGAATTAAAGCTACACTCGTTGTGAATCCAGGCAACAAGTCAGATTTTTAAAATGCTTTTCGGCGAAAGCATGAGAAGCTATTATCTGATAGCATGCAACACCCCAAAAGACCCACAGGGGACGTAAACAAAATAATTAGCATTTCGGCGTTACACAAACCGCACAATAAAATAGAAAACATTCATTACCTTTCACCATCTTCTTTGTTGGCACTCCTAGATGTCCCATAAACACTATTTGGGTCTTTATTTCGATTAAATCGGTCCATATAAAGCCTAGATATCGTTATATGTAGACTGTGTGATAAACGAAAAAAACATTGTTTCAAAACGTAACGTAATTTTTTTAAATTCAAAAAGTCGACGATAAACTTTCACAAAACACTTCGAAATACGTTTGTAATGCAACTTTAGGTATTAGTAAACGTTAATAAGCGATAAAATTAATCAGGAGGCGATGTAAAGATCATTAGCTGTCCGTCTGGAAAAATGTCCGGCTAGAAACTCAACGAAAATATCCGGTCCTAGACCGGATTAGATACGGTGTCCTGTATGTGTTTGACCAAGAAAAAACTCGAAGGGAAATGACAAGACTCTAGACACCCTGTGGAAGCTGTAGGTACTGCAACCTCAGTCAATTAATTGTGGTTCACGTTTATCAATGGGTTCAAGTAGCGCATGGATATATTTTCCCCATTTTCAGTGATCAGTTTTTCCTGTGCTTTTCGATGTAAATGCCGTTCTGGTAAAGCCACAGCAGTGATTTAACCAGTTTTTTAAACGTCTGAGTGTTTTCTATCCACACAGACTAAGCAAATGCATATACTATATTCCTGGCATGAGTAGCAGGGCGCTGAAATGTTGCGCGATTTTTAACAGAATGTTCAAAAAAGTAGAGGGTCGACTGAAGAGGTTAACTGACTTGTCTAGTTAAATAAAGGTCAACATATATTTTTTTAAGTGAACAGGCCTACAATAACAAGGATACAAGGCTACTGTGCAAATCGCTAGGAGGTGGATGCAATTTGGGAACTTTTTTTTTTCATATTTAAAATAATTTGTTTTATTATTATAACAATGATCCGATTATTATATATGAAAGAAAATTGTAAATTAAGTTCCTAACTTGCATCCTACCTGAATAGTGAGCTGCACAGTAGCCTGCATTTGGCCGTGCCAACGTTCTTATCTTTATACACTGCAATATTAAAACTTGTTCATACGGAGGACATTCCACTTGTAGGCTTTTCACTATTTGCATACTCTCCAACTTTCATTTTATTTCAATGAAGAAGTCCTCCATCTTTGCAATCAACAGTAGCTCAAGGCACCTCTCTCGCTCTCTCCTTCTCCTAAGGCAGCACAGCGCGTAAGGAGTGAGAGAATGGTACTGATGTGCAAAATCGGGACATACGATATGCAGCTCTGGACAATTTGGCAATCTGCAATTTTATTTATTTCCTTTAAAAAAAAAATATTGTCCTTAAACAATTGTTAGTTTTTCACGGTGTTTGTCAGAACCTAACGGACAACTAGTCAAAACTCAAACCAAGTTTATTCACCCACTGGGTCAAACAGCTGAAAAGACAAAGATGTGTTTACACAAGCACATATATTTATACCCTCCTCCTAGGCAGAGTCCACTCCTTGCAACTCAATACATCTCTGTTGCTAGGCAGGAACTGAAGTGGTGACTGGTCCTTCTCACTTAATTTGACATGGACCTCGGCCCCCATTTCTCACTGCTTCCTAACTCACGGCTGTCCTACCCTTATCAGTGACTGAAACCAGACGGTTTCGTTAGGAAACCAGACACTCCGTTAGGAAAATATGACACTGTACAACGTGACGGTCGGGGCTAGGCTACAGTACTAAGACCATTTCCACACCCTAATTGTAGTCTAACCAATACCCAAACAGAGATTCAGTGAAAATAAGAATCTCATTGATTTATCAAGACCAGTCCCCATGCTTGTCTCAGAGCAGCGGGAAACGGTGCTGAAATAGTTGACCACACGCGAGTAGACAAATGCTTGAAATCCTATTGCCTCTAACTTCAATATGCTTATTTAATTTTTAAAAAGACCTACACCACTTAACAGCACATTACTCAACACTAGTGAGACTCATGTCGCCTACAGTAAATCAAAAAAAAAAAAAGTTCAATGATGTGACTCTCCGCCAATAATTAAATTTAGAGGATTGGAGGATTCTAAATTAATATCTAAGGGGCATTTTTCGTTAGGGCAAATCTGATATGTGAGAATATCTAAGGAGTTTTTATACAATTTTAAATTTATTTAAAAATAATGATATTTTGGAGATTATTTTGTTTTTCCGAAAGTGAGCAAGAAAAAGGACATTCTTGAACATGGGGTGAGACATTCTTACTAATTTGTCAATTAAAGCCAGTTTGTTATTTTAAATTATTTATCTCTGTTTTTAGAGGGAGAGAAACCAAAAGCCCACCGTTGCCTTATTTTTATAGTTTGGGATTTACAAATGTGCGCTTCTCATGTAATTTTTTGTAAGTAATATGCTACAGTCCAGTTACAGATTGTTCTGATCAAGTAGAAACAAAAAAACAAGTGTCTCTTAAGTGTCTCTCAAGACCGAGAACTAGCCATTCTTACACTATTGTTCAGGAGGAACGGAAAACTTCATGTCAATTCATAAACCATGTCCCATCAAATCTCTTAACTATTTTGCAATCTATATGGCTCTCTGCAAATAATTACATTTAGAGGATTCTAAATTGTTTATTTAAAAAAATTACGATATTTTGGAGATCATTTTGTTTTCAAAGACATCCTGGCCAGCCAAAACCCTCCCCTAAACCGGATGACGCTGGGCCAATTGTACGTCACCTCATGGGTGTCCCGGTCGTGGCCGGCACGGTATCGAACCAGCATCTGTAGCAACGCCGTTTGCACTGCGATGCAGTGTCTTAGACCGCAGCGCCACTCGGGAGACCCCATACACAAAGTTTTTAGTTCTAATCAATTGCCTTGCACAAAGTATCAAAATACAGAGAGGTGTTGGTAAGAGTCTATTGTCCTGCTAATAGCCAATAATGGGGCTGCACAACGTGACTGGTTGGGAGTTCAATATAATTGAACAGTTTAATTTATCTTAGAATAAAAACCTTATGCTCATCCTCGGGTGTCAAAGCAAGACGCAGACTACAAGCCTTAATTAACTGTACTGTATCACCCAGAAAGCCATATGTATTGATGCGCTTTAACAAGATTATGATGATATATGGTAAAACAAAACCCCTACTGTCCTGGGAGGAAACCCTCTCTAGACTCCATAGATTGGAGCACTGCACCCTCCCCTCACTTTGTGCTCTCTCTCTCTCCTAGCCTTTCCGAATCATCGTTAGAACTATTGATAACTTATTCAACCCAAATTTAGAATGACAGACTCAACGTGAAGCACTATCACTCGAATTCAAGACCCTTAACTTAGCACACACCGACTGTGGCAGATTGTACATTTACAGACAGAGGGAAATATACACTACTGTTCAAAAGTTTGGGGTCACTTAGAAATGTTCTTGTTTTTGAAAGAAAAGCACATTATTTGTCCATTAAAATAACATTGAATTGATCAGACATACAGTGTAGACATTGTTTAATGTTGTAATTGACTATTGTAGCTGGAAACGGCTGATTTTTAGTTGAATATCTACATAGGTGTAAAGAGGCCCATTATCAGCAACCATCACTCCTGTGTTCCAATGGCACGTTGTGTGTTAGGTAATCCAAGTTGATAATTTTAAAAGGGAAATTGACATTAGAAAACCCTTTTGCAATTATGTTAGCACAACTGAAAACTGTTGTCCTGATTTAAAGAAGCAATAAAACTGGCCTTCTTTAGACTAGTTGAGTATCTGGAGCATCAGCGTTTGGGTTTGATTACAGGCTCAAAATGGCCAGAAACAAATAACTTTCTGCTGAAACTTGTCAGTCTATTCTAAAATATATTCAATAAAACATTTTCCTCATCAATCTACACATAATACCCCATAATGACAAAGCGAAAACAGGGTTTTAGAGTATTTTGCTAATGTATAAAACAGAAATGCCTTATTTACATAAGTATTCAGACCCTTTGCTATGAGACTTGAATTTCAGCTCAGGTGCATCCTGCTTCCATTGATCATCCTTGAGATGTTTCTACAACTTGATTGGAGTCCACCTGTGGTAAATTCAATTGATTGGACATGATTTGGAAAAGGCACACACCTGTCTATATAAGGTCCCACATTTGACAGTGCATGTCAGAGCAAAAACCCAACCATGAAGTCGAAGGAATTGTCCATAGAGCTCCGAGACAGTATTGTTAAGGCACAGATCTGGGGAAGGGTACAAAAAATTATTCTGGTCCCCAAGAACACAGTTGCCTCCATCATTCTTAAATGAAAGAAGTTTGGAGACACCAAGTCTCTTCCTAGAGCTGGCTGCATGGCCAAACTGAGCAATCGGGGGACCTGATGGTCACTCTTACAGAGGTCCAGAGTTCCTCTGTGGAGTTGGGAGAAGCTTCCAGAAGGATAACCATCTCTGCAGCACTCCATGAATAAGGCCTTTATGGTAGAGTGGCCAGACAGAAGCTACTCCTAGGTAAAAGGCATATGACAGCCCGCTTGGAGATTGCCAAAAGGCACCTAAAGACTCAGACCATGAGAAACAAGATTTTCTGGTCTGATGAAACCATGATTGAACTCTTTGGCCTGAATGCCAAGCGTCACATCTGGAGGAAACCTGGCACCATCCCTACGGTGAAGCATGGTGGTGGCAGCATCATGCTGTGGGGATGTTTTTCAGCGGCAGGGACTGGGAGACTAGTCAAGATCGAGGTAAAGATGAACGGAGCAAAGTACAGAGATGTCTTTGATTTTTTTTTTTACGTATCCAGTGCGCTCAGGACCTCAAACTGGGACAAAGGTTCACCTTCCAACAGGACAACGATTATAAGCACACAGCCAAGACAACGCAGGAGTGGCTTTAGGACAAGTCTCTGAATGCCCCTGAGTGGCCCAGCTAGAGCCCGGACTTGAACCTGGTCAAACATCTCTGGAGAGACCTGAAAATAGCTGTGCAGTGACACTCCCCATCCAACCTAACAGAGCTTGAGAGGATTTGCAGAAAAGAATGAGAGAAACTCTCCAAATACAGGTGTGCCAAGCTTGAAGCATCATTCTCAAGAAGACTCGGCTGTAATCGCTGCCAAAGGTGCTTTAACAAAGTACTGAGTAAAGGGTCTGAATGCTTGTGTAAATGTGTTATTTCTGTTTTTTATTCTGACTAAATGTGCAGAAATGTCAAACTGTTTTTGATTTGTAATTATGGGGTATTGTGTGTAGATTGATGAGGTTAAAAAAATTATTTAATAAATTTTGCAATAAAGCTGTAATGTAACAATGTGGAAAAGGTCAAGGGTCTGAATTCTTTCTGAATGTACTGTAGTAACTGTTTCATTTAAAAATACATGTTTCACATTGCAATAATGTCCGTGTATGTTTTGGCCAATTAATATTACAATGTAAAAAACAAGTATATGGTCATTCATGGTTTATTTGAGATGATTCTGAAATCAAACAACACAAACAATTTGAGTTTTTGTTTTCAGTGTCTAAAGGAAATATTGAATTACGAGAAACGGAATAATGATTTGATTATTCAAATTTATTTTCGATTTCTGGTTCAACTTATCCTCTGTACGTTTTGGCCACTTAATATTCGACTTCCAGACAACACAGAATGATACATGGGCCGTTCTTCATGTTTTTGATCTTGCATATGAAATCGAATAAACAGTGCCCTAAGACTCTTCCTCACCCAGAGCTATCCATTGATTTTTATTTAACTCGGCAAGTCAGTTAAGAACAAATTATTATTTACAATAACGGCCTACCCTGGCCAAATCAGGACGACGCTGGGACAATTGTGCACCGCCCTATGTGACTCCCAATCACGGCCAGATGTGATGCAGCCTAGATTCGAACCATGGACTGCAGTGAAGCCTTTTGCACTGAGATGCAGTGTCTTGATGGGCATGTCCCTTACACGGGTGACTCCAATCACCAAGACCACATCATAGAGATTCGTTGGGAGTCTTCTCATAGGTAGCACATAAACATGGGAATCAATCACACCGCCCGCTGTCTGTTTTGGTGGAGGCTTGTTGATGTATAGTCTCAACAAACTTCCCACCCCAGAACTATGCGCATACGATCTAGTTTTTATCTCCGGTGGAATCCTATACATAAGATACTTCTCTATCCCTAGAGCTATCCACTAATAAACTGGCCTCAGATTTAATAACAATGGTTCTATCCACCAGTTACGGAGAGGATGCATCCACCTGTCACAAGCACACACAGGATTTTTCCTAAATGGCCATATTGCTGATTCGCTTAAACATTTTAAAACTTCACTCTCCACAGATACTTTGATTCAACAATCTCAAGGCTCACGACAGGTTGACCAACAGAATGGGTAGATGGCCCTTAAGGGGCACATGAGGAATTGGTAGGATACAAGCGTACCTTTATTTATTGGCTGCCCTCCTCCACTCCTGATTCTCCTTCCTCCCAAACCTCTTCCTTAAGCTTAAAATCCTGCTGAAAACGGTAATTAATAAGAAGACCAATATACAATAAACATTATCATACAAAAGAGCCCAAACTCCCAGTGACGTTTCAAATATTTACTCAGAGAAGATGTACAGCTGAATACATACCTTGAATAAATTGCAGTGTCCACTTTATATCCTTAGCTCTCACCCCCTCCCTTCCACAAAGATGTACTTCAGTACTTTTCCATCACCCAGGATTTCTCATATCACAGGACTTCTTATCAGTCAGGAGAGGCATTGAGTTGTTGGGAGTGCACATTCCTACAGTCTATTGCAGTCCACTAAATAATGACACTCTTCTCGTACACAGAGCTGCAAGGAAATACAAACTATTCTATTCATACTAAGAGGACATAATGATATAAAACAGTAATATAAAAGTCATTTACAATCTGTCAAGATAAAAAAAAAATAATAATAATAATTGTAGACTATCAAAACCAAAACAAAAAAACGTTCATGCAAATACATTTACAGCAAGAGCAAATTATTTGAAAACGAATGCTTTTTTTTCAGTTTTCCACCTTCCTATGTCTATCCTGCTCATTGATTTGGTTACGATGAATCGTCACTCCAAAACTAGTGGACCAATAAAGACTTATCTACTCCTCCCTCCAAGCCCTGCCTTCTCAGAAACATGTTTCCAAAACCATCGAAAACAACTGCCAGTGAAAGCAAAGCTCCGAGTAACCTAACCAACGGTAGTAACTGCTGGCAAGCATGTAGGCGAAATCGATTCAATAGGTTACATTCAACAAGTACAGCACTTAAACAAATGACTGATGATTGGCTGAGAGAAATTGATGATAAAAATATTGTTGGTTCTGTTTTGTTAGACTTCAGTGCGGGTTTTGGAAAAACCTAGCTGTTATGGCTTTACACCACCTGCTACATTGTGGATAAAGAGTTACCCATCTAACAGAACACAGAGGGTGGTCTTTAATGGAAGCCTCTCCAACAAAATCCAGGTAATATCAGGAATTCCCCTGGGCAGCTGTCTAGGCCCCTTACTTTTTTCAATCTTCACTAACGACATGCCACTGGCTTTTGAGTATTTTTTTTATTTTATTTAACCTTTATTTAACTAGGCAAGTCAGTTAAGAGCAAATTCCTATTTTACAATGACTGCCTACCCCGGGAAAACCATAACCCGGACGACGATGGGCCAATTGTGCGCCGTCCTATGGGACGCAAAAACGGACGGTTGTGATACAGCACGGGATCGAACCAGGGTCAGTAGTGACGCCTCTAGCACTGCGATGCAGTGCCTTAGAAGGCTGCGCCACTCGGGAGTGTGTCTATGTACAGTTGATGTCGGAAGTTTACATACACCTTAGCCAAATACATTTAACTTCTTGACGCTACCCATCCCTTTAGCGGGATAATTGTCATCAACAACCGCTGAATTGCATTCAAATAATATTACTAAAAATATTTATATTCATGAAATCACAAGAGCAATATAGCAAAACACAGCTTAGTTTTTTGTTAATGCACCTGTCATGTAAAGATTTTGAAAATATGCTTTGCAGCGAAAGCAATCCAAGCGTTTGTAAGTTTATCGATCGCTCGACAAAACATTATGAACACCTAGCATCAAGTAGCTTGGTCACAAATCAGAAAAGAAATCAAATTAATCGTTTACCTTTGATCTTCGGATGTTTTCACTCACGAGACTCCCAGTTACACAATAAATGTTCCTTTTGTTCCATAAAGATTATTTTTATATCCAAAATACCTCCGTTTGTTTGGTGCGTTATGTTCAGAAATCCACAGGAAAGAGCGGTCACGACAACGCAGACAAATTCCAAATAGTATCCGTCATGTCCACAGAAACATGTCAAACGTTTTTTTATCATCAATCCTCGGGTTGTTTTTAATATATATAACCAATAATATATCAACCGCAACTGTCTTTCAGTAGGAGAGGGAAAGGCAATGGCTGCCCAAACTCTGTTGCGCCAAGCAAAACGCTGCTGGCACCCAGCCATACAATGACAGTGTTATCTTTCTCGATCATTTTTCAAAATAAAAGCCTGAAACTATGTCTAAAGACTGACACCTTGAGGAAGCGATAGGAAAAGGAATCTGGTTGATATCCCTTTAAAAGGAGCAAAGGCAGGCTATGGAACAGAGTTTTCAAAATAGAAGCCACTTCCTGGTTTGATTTTCCTCAGGGTTTCGCCTGCAATATAAGACAATATTTTGACAGTTTTGGAAACTTTATAGTCTTTTCTATCCTAATCTGTCAATTATATGCATATTCTAGCATCTGGACCTGCGAAGTAGGCCGTTTACTTTGGGAACGTTATTTATCCAAACATAAAAATAGTGCCCTCTAGCTTCAAGAGGTTAAACTCAGTTTTACTGTGGATATAGATACTTTTGTACCTGTTTCCTCCAGCATCTTCACTTTTCGTACGAAAGTACGTTAATCTCTAGGAGACAGAACGCGTCTCCTTCCTGAGCGGTATGATGGCTGCGTGATCACATGGTGTTTATTCTTGCGTACTATTGTTTGTACAGATGAACGTGGTACCTTCAGGCCGTTTGGAAATTGCTCCCAAGGATGAACCAGACTTGTGGAGGTCTACAATGTATTATCTGAGGTCTCGGCTGATTTTCTTTTGATTTTCTCATGATGTTAAGCAAAGAGGCACTGAGTTTGAAGGTAGGCCTTGAAATACATCCAATTTAGTGTATGTAAACTTCTGACCCACTGGAATTGTGAATCAGTGAATTATAAGTGAAGTAATCTGTCTGTAAACAATTGTTGGAAAAATTACTTGTCATGCACAAAGTGATGTCCTAACCGACTTGCCAAACCTATAGTTTGTTAACAAGAAATTTGTGGAGTGGTTAAAAAACTAGTTTTAACGACTCCAATCTAAGTATATGTAAACTTAGGACTTAAACTGTATGCGGATGACTCAACACTATACACGTCAGCTACCACAGCGACTGAAATGACTGCAACACTTAACAAATGGCTGCAGTTAGTTTCAGAATGGGTGCCAAAATAAGTTCATCCTAAATATTTCAAAAACTAAAAGAATTGTATTTGGGACAAATAATTCACCAAACCCTAAACCTCAACTAAATCTTCTAATAAAGAATGTGGTAATTGGCCAAGTTGAGAGTAAACTGCTTGGAGTAACCCTGAATTGTAAAATGTCATGGTCAAAACATATGGATACAACAGTATATAGGATGGAGAGAAGTCTGTCCATAATAAAGCACTGCTCTGCCTTCTTAACAACACTATCAACAAGGCAGGTCCTACAGGTCCTAGTTTTGTCGCACCTGGGCTACTGTTCAGTCCAGTGGTGAGGTGCCACAGAGAGACTTAGGACCATTGCAATTGGTTCAGAACAGAGCCACATGGCTGGCCCTTGGATGGACACATAGAGCTAACATTAATACTATGCATGTCTATCTCTCCTGGCTCAAAGTAGAGAGATTGACTTCATCACAACTTGTATTTGTTAGAGGTATGTTGAATGCACCGAGCTATCTTTTTGAACTACTGGCACACAGCTTGGACACCCATCCATACCCCACAAGACATGTCAACAGAGGTCTCTTCACAGTCCCCAAGTCCAGAACAGACTCTGGGAGGTGCACAGTACTACATAGAGCCATGACTACATGGAACTATATTCCACATCAAGTAACTGACGCAGCAGTCAAATTATATTTAAAAAACAAACAAATACACCTTATGGAACAGTGGGGACTGTGTGAAATCTGTTGTGAATGTAAAGTTTTTTTTATGTATAACTGCTTTAATTTTGCTGGACCCCAGGAAGAGTAGCTTTTGTTATCATTATTTTTGTTTACAATTCTACAAATGTTCCTTTTGATTTTTTTTGTTATCCATCATTTCACTTTTCCTCAAATATTATTTTTTACATTTTCAACTTTATTTTTCATATTTACAATTTATTTTATTTTGAATTCAATACTTAAGGTGTGAAATTGACCCCATAGAGATTTGCTAGCAAATATTACTCTGTTTAAGCTGGTACGGGTAGCATGTGAGTATAGGGGAGATGTTTTGTGTCCTTGCTTGAATATAAAGGATTTATTTTAGACTGTATCCAATGACTAAAAGCAATAGTACGAGCTCTGAAATATTTGGGTCCTGTGTACTCAATGTCTTGTTGCAGATCTAAAGTATTCAAGTGTATGGCCCTGGTATATGCCTTGAATACTTTTTAAAAATCCATCTGTCCTTCCTGGTTATTTGAGGTAATCTCAGATCAAGTCAATGGATCTGTTAAAGAAAGGTGGATGTGTGATCAGGCAAGAGCAGTACAGTATAGCTCGGCTTTGCTCGATTCGGCTCGCTCAGTAGTGTGAAAGGGGTATTTCTGTGTTACTTTCCAGGCGGTGAGGAGGATAACATGCTGTGGGTGGCCATGGCAGGGACACACCAGATCTGGGCTCTGTTCCTGGAAAATGGGAAGTTGCCTAAAAGAAGGTGAGCGACTGGCACATAATTGCTTTGTGCACTGGCAACTGTTTCAGGGCCAGATAATGTTGTTCTTCCATATATTCAGTCTAGAATCAAATAGGCTATTAGCTTCTATCTACCCCTTTTGGTGTTTTCAAATCTGTACGAGAACCCAATAATGTGACAGATCCACTGTCAGGGGAGCTTGCACCATATTGCTTAAGTAACACCAATCCAGTTCCTTAGGATCAAACAATGGGGCTCCTGAGGCTAGGATTGGTTTACAGACCAATGTTGTGATATTTCACCATTCCTTCGATTTGACTGTAAGTGCCAGTGCCAGTGATGGATTATCATTTTATTTTGGAGGGTTTTATATATTCATTGAGAGAGGACAGTGAAGAAGGGACAGGAAAGTTAGGCGATATTATGAGTCAGAAGGGCATGGGTCGGATTCGAGCCCATGCCGACTGGTATACATGTGTGCCAGGTTCCGCGGAACTAACCACTTGATCACATAGGCTACATACACACAGATGATAATATTAACCGCATGACAACTCCCTCCAGCGAGTCCAAAGCGGGGACGTGTGTGCGCTTCGCCGGCAGTGGCAACGAAGAGAACCGCAACAACGCCTACCCCCAAAAGGCCGGCTTTGCCCAGCCCTCGGGCCTGGCCCCCGCTCCGGAGGAGCCCTGGGGGTGTCTGTACGTGGCCGACAGTGAGAGCAGCACTGTGCGCTCCCTGGCTCTGAAGGACGGCGCTGTCAAACTGCTGGTGGGGGGCGAGAGAGACCCTCTGGTGAGTCAGTCCTGTGATGGAACGGTTAGGGGGGGCTCAAGGTAAAAGATACCCCTAACCTCACATTACCATAACCCCAATCTTAACCTTAACCCTTAGGAGGAGGGAAAAATATCTATGCCCATATCAGTGGTTAGGGTAACCCATAGACAATACAGCAAGAACAATAGTCTTCTATATCTATGGGGTAACCTCTACTTATTCTTAGAGGTATTTCTGAGCGTCAAGGATTGGGACACAGGGTTGTATGTTTTGCTTTTTTTCCTCATGAATCCAAAATGAAAACCAAACCAAAGTTTCTGGGCACAATCTAGTTGCAACCCCAAAGGAATCCGCTGGTCATTTTTATCTCAATTTATCATCAATATATTAGTATCAATGTCAACTGGGGACTCTCCATGGTTCAAGTGTTGCAGTTCCAGTTCCCCACACTTAGTAGAATGACACCACCTCTAGACACTGATCCAGGGTCAGAGAAGTTTCGACCCCCTTTCACCTAAAGATGAAGATTTATACTTTTAAGCTGATCCTTGATGTTAGGCTGTTCTCTCCTGAGCCCGACAAACACTATACAGTAGGGGTGCATCCCAAATAGCACCTATGGGCCTTGTTCTCTCTAAATAGGGCGAGGGTGCAGGGGGCTGTTGAAGGGAGAACTTGATTCCAGGCTATCGCTCAGCGCTCTGTGAGGCATTGCTTACCTCCCTCTAATCACACCCAGTTTATGTTCCTCAGCACTTTGTCTTTCTCCCCACAGATCTGGTTCTTTATAAAGGAAGGAGAAACCATATTGTGCCGTAGGGGTTACAACAAACAAGCAACGAGGGAGTTTTTTTATGATTTAATTGGAGCAGTGGCTGAATTATTACAGCATTTGTCGTGACAAGATTTGAAAAGCATTACTAGCGCCATGTAACATTTGTTGCAAGTTTAGTTGACAGTCGTGGCAAGTTTCCAAACCTTTTGAAATTATTAATATCTTTATAATGGGCGTGTTATCCAATAATTTTGATTTATTGAGCATGCTCACAAGGAGATTATATTCCATTACAGTCAAACCAATATGATTTCTTTGTTGCGTCACTCTTGTTTTCTGAAGCAGAAGATGAAAATAAATTGGATTTAATAATATACATCCGTTTTTGCCTAAAATGACATACCCAAAGCTCAGGATCTGAAGCAAGGATATGCATATTCTTGATACCATTTGAATGGAAACACTTTGAAGTTTGTGGTAATGTGAAATGAATGTAGGAGAATATAACACATTAAATCTTGTACAAGATAATACAAAGCAAAAACCATGTTTTTTGTATTTTTTGTACCATCTTTGAAATGCAAGAGAAAGGCCATAATGTATTATTCCAGCCAAGGCGCAATTTATATTTTGGCCACTTGTGTATGTGCAACATTTTAGACTGATCCAATGAACCTTTGCATTTCTATTCAAAATGTTGTACTAAGACTGGCCAAATGTGACATTGGTTACTTAATAACTTTTCATAAGTTCATAACTGTGCACTCCTCAAACAATAGCATGGTATTATTTCACTGTAATAGCTACTGTAAATTGGACAGTGCAGTTAGATTAACAAGAATTTAAGCGTTCTGCCAATATCAGATATGCTTATGTCCTGGGAAATGTTGTTGTTAGTTACATCCTCATGCTAATGTGATTAGCCTACGTTAGCTCAACCGTCCCGTGGGGGACCCACCGATCCTGTAGAGTTAAAACTTCTTATGGCTTGGGGGCAGTATTTCGACGTCTGGATGAGAAGCATGTCCAAAGTAAACTGCCTGTTACTCAGGCCCAGAAGCTAGGATATGCATATAATTGGTAGATTTTGATAGAAAACACTCTTAACGTTTCCAAAACTGTTAAAATAATGTCTGACTATAACAGAACTGATACGGCAGGCAAAAACATGAGGAAAATCCATCCAGGAAGTGGGATTTTTTTTGATGTGGGCATTTTCAATTGAATGCCTACAGAGTATCTAATGGGTTAGGACCCAGATTGCAGTTCATATGGCTTCCGCTAGATGTCAACCGGCTTTAGACATTGTTTTAGGCTTGTTTTTTGAAAAACAACTGTAGAATGTAGAATCATGCAGTGCTGGTTTGTGCGTGTGACCGATTACGTGCCCTTCGTTGTTTTTCCTTTCTATTGAATACGCTATTGTCCAGTTGAAATATTATCGATTATTTAGACAATTGACAACCTGAGGATTAATTATAAACATCGTTTGACATGTTTCAACGAACTTTACCGGTACTTTGAATTTGGCGCTCTGCAATTTCACTGGATGTTGTCGAGGAGGGTCGCTAGCAGAACATCTGCACCAGAAAGGTTCAACTACTTTCTTCAAAGTAGCCACCCTTTGCAATGATGACAGCTTTGCACGCTCTTGGCATTTTCTCAACCATCTTCATGAGGTAGTCACTGGGAATGCATTTCAATTAACTGGTGTGCCTTGTTAATTTGGAATTTATTTTCTTAATGCGTTTGAGCCATTCAGTTGTGTTGTGATAAGGTAGGGGTGGTGTACAGAAGATTTGGTAAAAGACCACGTCCATATTATGGCAAGAACAGCTCAAATAAGCAAAGAGAAATGACAGTCCATCATTACTTTAACACATCAAGGTCAGTCAATCCTGAACATTTTAAGAACTTTGAAAGGTTCTTCAAGTGCAGTCGTAAAAAACATTAAGCACTATGATGAAACTGGCTCTCATAAGGACCGCCACAGGAAAGGAAGACCCAGAGTTACCTCTGCTGAAGAGGATGACTTCATTAGAGTTACCTGCCTTATTGCAGCACAAATAAATGCTTCACAAAATTCAAGTAACAGACATCTCAACATCAACTGTTCAGAGGAGACTGCGTGAATCAGGCCTTCATGGTCGAATTGCTGCAAAGAAACCACTACTGAAGGACACCAATAAGAAGAGAGACTTGCTTGGGCCAAGAAACACTAGCAATGGGCATTAGACCGGTGGAAATCTGTCGTTTGGTCTGAGTCCAAGTTTGATATTTTTGGTTCCAATCGCTGTGTCTTTGTGAGACAGAGTATGTGAACGGATGATCTCAATGAAGCATGGAGGAGGAGGTGTATTTGTAAGCAGTAGAATCTGATTTAAAAAGCAGGTAAAAAATACACCTTATGGAACAGCGGGGACTGTGAAGTAACAAACGTAGACGCAGACACATGCATACACACACATGATAACATACGTGCTATACACACACACGTACACATGGATTTTGTGTTGTAGATATGTGGAGTATGGGCCTGAGGGCACACACTTAGTGAATTCTGTAATGAATGTATTGTAATGTTTTTAAAACTGTATAGCTGCCTTAATTCTGCCGGACCCAAGGAAGAGTACCTGCTGCCTTGGCAACAGCTGATGGGGATCCATAATAAATAAAAATACAATGACCCAAATCACATTTCCAGGCTGTGTAAGGGCTGTTTGACCAAGGAGAGTGATGCATCAGATAACCTGGCCACCACAATCCCCCAACCTCAACCAAATTGAGATGGGTTGGGATGAGTTGGACCACAGAGTGAAGAAAAAGCAGCCAACAAGTGCTCAGCATATGTGGGAATTCCTTCAAGACTGTTGGAAACACCTTCCAGGTGAAGCTGGTTGAGAGAATACCAAGAGTGTGCAAAGCTGTCATCAAGGCAAAGGGTGGCTACTTCGAAAAATCTAAAATATATTTTGATTAGTTTAACACTTTTTTTTTTGGTTACTACATGATTCCATATCTGTTATTTCATAGTTGTGATGTCTTCACTATTATTCTACAATGTAGAAAATAGTAATAAAAAAATAAAAATAACCCTTGAATGAGTAGGTGCAGACAAACTTCTGACTTACTGTAAGTATTCACATCCCTGAGTCAGTACTCTGTAGACGCACCTTTGGCAGCGATGACAGCAGTGAGTCTTTATGGTTAATAAAGCAAGATGGGGCTCCCGAGTGGCGCAGCAGTCTAAGGCACTGCATCTCAGTGGTAGAGCCGTCACTACAGACCCTGTAGCACAATTGGCCCGTCGTCCGGGTTACGGTTTGGCCGGGGTAGGCCGTCATTGTAAAGAAGAACTTGATCTTAACTGACTTGCCTAGTTAAATAAAGGTTAAATTAATATTTAAATATAAAGATGGCGCTGACAGATAGGGCAGCTTTTAGCTCCTAAGTAACTTTGCTGTATTTGCAGTTTTTGTGTGTTTTTTCTTGCATTATTAGTCCAGGGAATTGTTTATTACATACTGCCGGAAAGACATTTTGGATATCAGAGCGGTGGTAACTCACCAGCATTACGACCGGGATTACGAACTGATTCCAGAGGCTGATCCAAAATACCACCGGGGGAGAAGAGGTATTCGGAGTGGACTTCTTGTCTGACTAACGAGGCGCGCACACTATCCACTGCTTCCAAGTATATTTCTCGCTAATGTTCAGTCTCTGGATAAAAATGTAGACAAGCTCAGGGTGAGAATCTCCTTCCAGGGATTGTAACATACTCTATTTCATGAAACCATGGCTCTCTGGGGATATACTGTCTTTGTCCATACAGCCAGCTGGGTTCTCAGTATATCGCACAGACAAGAATAAAGAACTCTCCGTGAAGAAGAAAGGCAGGGGTGTATGTTTCACGATTAACCAGTGATGGTGTGATTGTGATAACATACAGAAACTCAGGTCCTTTTGTTCATCCGAAATAGAATACGTCACAATCAAATGCCGACCGTATTACCTCCCAAGCGATTTCTCTTCGGTTATATATACAGCCGTGTATACTTCACTGGACTTTATGCAAAGTGAAGACCACATATCCCGAGGCCACATTTATTGTAGCTGGGGATTTTATGGCAGAATACAAACAGTGTAGCTATTCCTTTCATAAGGCAATCAAACAGGCAAAAAGTCAGTATAGAATCCAAGTAGAGTCGCAATTATACGGCCCAGACACGAGACGTATGTGGCAGGGTCTACAGACAATCACAGACTACAAAAGGAAAACCAGCCATGTCGCGGACACTGAGGTCTTGCTTCCGGACAAGCTAAACACCTTCTTTGCCCGCTTTGAGGATAACACAGTGCCACCAACATGGCCCCTTGTGGGCTCTCCTTCTCCGTGGCCGACTTGAGTAAGACATTTAAGCGTGTTAACCCCCGCAAGGCTTCCGGCCCAGATGGCATCCCTAGCTGCGTTCTCAGAGCATGCGCAGACCAGCTGGCTGGAGTGTTTACGGACCTATTGAATCTCTCCCTATCCCAGTCTGCTGTCCCCACTTGCTTCAAGATGTCTACCATTGTTCCTGTACCCAAGAAGCAAAGGTAGCTGAACTAAATAACCATCGCCTCATAGCACTCACTTCTGTCATCATGAAGTGCTTTGAGAGGCTAAGGATCATACATCTACCTTACCTGACACCCTAGACCCACTTAGGGGCTTACCGCCCCAATAGATCCACAGACGATGCAATCGCGCTGCACACTGACCTATCTCATCTGTACAAGAGAGCTACCTGTGTAAGAATCCTGTTCATTGACTATAGCTCAGCATTCAACACCATAGTACCCTCCAAGCTCATCTTTAAGCTCGGGGCACTGGGACTGAACCCCACCGTGTGCAACTGGGCCCTGGACTTTCTGACGGGTTGCCCCCAGGTGGTGAAGGTAGAAACAACACCTCCACTTTGTTGATCCTCAACACAGGGGCCCCACAATTGTGAGTGTTCAGCCCCCTCCTGTACTCCCTGTTCACCCAGGACTGCGTGGCCACGCAATCCTCCAACTCAATCATCAAGTTTGCAGAAGACACAACAGTAGTAGGTCTGATTACCAACAATGATGAGACCGCCTACAGAGAGGTGAGGACCCTGGAAGTGTGGTGCCAAGAAAATAACCTCTCACTTAATGTCGACAAAACAAAGGAGCTGATAGTGTACTTCAGGAAACGACAGAGGGAGCACCCCCCTATCCACTTCAACGGGACCGCAGTGGAGCAGGTGGAAAGCTTCAAGTTCCTCGGCATACACATCACTGACGATCTGAAATGGCCCACCCACACACTGTGTGGCGAAGAAGTATATGTATTGATGGTGTAATACCATCCAAAGTGTAATTGAATATCCCTTTGAGCATGGTGAAGTTATTAGTCTTTTTTTTATTATTCTTTTTTTTTACCCATCTACCAATAGGTGCCATTCTTTGTGAGGCATTCGGAAAGCATTCAGACCCCTTCACTTTTTCCTTTTAGGTGCCTTTTGGCAAACTCCAAGCGGCTGTCGTGCCTTTTACTGAGGAGTGGCTTCTGTCTGGCCACTCTACCAACAAGGCCTGATTGGTGGAGTGCTGCAGAGATGGTTGTCCTTCTGTACGGTTCGCCACATAGGAATTCTGGAGCTCTGTCAGAGTGACCAATGGGTTCTTGGTCACCTCCCTGACCAAGGCCCTTCTACCCTGATTGGTCAGTTTGGCCAGGTGTTCAGCTCCAGGAAGTCTTGGTGGTTCCACATTTCTTACATTTAAGAATGATGGAGGCCACTGTTCTTGGGGACCTTCAATGCTGCAGAAATGTTACGGTACCCTTCCCCAGATCTGTGCCTCGACATAATCCTGTCTCAAAGCTCTACACACAATTCCTTTGACCTCATGGCTTGGTTTTTGCTTTGACATGCACTGTCAACTGTAATACTTTATATAGGCAGATGTGCCTTTCCAAATCATGTCCAATCAATTGTATTTACCACAGGTAAATCCAATCAACCTGTATAAATATTTCAAGGATGATCACTGGAAACAGGATGCACATGAACTCAATTTTGAGTCTTATCGCAAATGGTCGGAATACTTATGTAAATAAGCTATTTCTGTTTATTAAAACCACAGCAAAAAATTTGTGCTTTTGGGGGTACTTGAGGACTAGAGTTGGGAACCACTGGCCTATAGTGTAGTCTTGGAAATACCAGACCTAGGGCAACAGCACTAGGTCTGGGGAACACATGGATTTTTCTTGGCTCCTTTGAAAGGGGAGAAAAACAATTCCGGGGAGGGTGCTCTTCAGGCAGACAACAGTCCCAACAAATCACGAGTTTGGGAATTGTGCTCTTTAAAAAACATCTCGGAAACATGACAGATGTACACAATGCGGATGTACAGTTGAAGTCGGAAGTTTACATACATACACCTTAGCCAACTACTTCTCAATTCCTGATGTTTAATCCTAGTAAAAATTCCCTGTCTTCGTTCAGTTACAATCACCACTTTATTTTAAGAATGTGAAACGTCAGAATAATGGTAGAGTGATTTATTTCAGCTTTTTATTTCTTGCATCACATTCCCAGTGGGTCAGAAATTTACATGCTACCAAATACTAATTGTGTGTATCGCCTTTAAATTGTTTAACTTGGGTCAAACATTTCGGGTAGCCTTCCACAAGCTTCCCACAATCAGTTGGGTGAATTTTGGCCCATTCCTCCTGACAGCTGGTGTAACTGAATCAGGTTTGTAGGCCTCATTGCTCGCACACGCTTTTTCAGTTCTGCCCACACATTTTCAATGGGATTGAGGTCAGGACTTTGTGATGGCCACTCCAATACCTTGACTTTGTTGTCCTTAAGCCATTTTGCCACAACTTTGGAAGTATGCTTAGGGTCATTGTCCATTTGGCAGACCTATTTGCGACCAAGCTTTAACTTCCTGACTGATATTGCTTCAATATATCCACAAGACGTCTCATCATTTCCTTCCCTCATGATGCCATCTATTTTGTGAAGTACACCAGTCCCTCCTGCAGCAAAGCACCCCCATGATGCTGCCACCCCCGTGCTTCACGGTTGGGATGGTGTTCTTTGGCTTGCAAGCATCCCCCTTTTTCCTCCAAACATAACGATGGTCATTATGGCCAAACAGTTCTATTTTTGTTTCATCAGGCCAGAGGACATTTCTCCAAAAAGTACTATCTTTGTCCCCATGTGCAGTTGCAAACAGTAGTCTGGCTTTTTTTATGGCGGTTTTGGAGCAGTGGCTTCTTCCTTGCTGTGCGCCCTTTCAGGTTATGTTGATATAGGACTCATTTTACTGTGGATATATAGATACTTTTGTACCTGTTTCCTCCAGCATCTCCACAAGGTCCTTTTGCTGCTGTTCCAGGATTGATTTGCACTTTTCGCGCCAAAGTACGTTCATCTCTAGGAGACAGAACGCGTCTCCTTCCTAAGTGGTATGACGGCTGCGTGGTCCCATGGTGTTTATACTTGCATACTTTTGTTTGTACAGATGAATGTGGTACCTTCAGGCGTTTTGGAAAATTCTCCCAAGGATTTCTTATGGAGGTCTACAATTTTGTTTTGGAGGTCTTGTCTGATTTTCTATTGATTTTCCCATGATGTCAAGCAAAGAGGCACTGAGTTTGAAGGTAGGCCTTGAAATGCATCCACAGGTACACCTCCAATTGACTCCAATGATGTCAATTAGCCTATCAAGAAGCTTCTAAAGCCATGACATTTTCTGGAATTTTCCAAGCTGTTTTAAGGCACAGTCAACTTAGTGTATGTAAACTTCTGACCCACTGGAATTGTGATAATCACTTATAATTGTGATAATTATAAGTGGAATAATCTGTCCGTAAACAATTGTTGGAAAAATTACTTGTGTTATGCACAAAGTAATGTCCTAACCGACTTGCCAAAACTATAGTTTGGTAGAATACATTTATGGAGAGGTTGAAAAACTAGTTTTAATGACTCCAACCTAAGTGTATGTAAACAACCACCAGTAAGTGGTTGAAAGCTTGTAACGTTAGCTTTCATGTCGCAGGCGAAAAAAACGACTCACGTTTTGAAATACACCCATTGAAAATATCCTCTGCAAGCTCCATTTAGCTAACTACCAATTTTGTGTCCGGTGAGGATGTTTAGGCCAGGGCACAAATGAGTGGATTTCCTTTGTGTCCATTTCTGCTTAGCCCAACCAACGCTTAGTACTTGTGCTAGGGATATGATACATGTAAACATTTTCTTAAAATTTAAAAATGTAAAAATCTAAATTAAATTAATTAACAGATGGTCATCCGTATGACCTCTAGGGGGCAATGCATTTCAATCTACCTCAGTCCTGGCTACCTACCAGAAGGCACTCACCTTACTGCTGTTCCCCACCCACTAAGCAACAATGGTATTAATGCTGTTCTCTGTTGTCTCTCCTCCATGTTCTCATTTGTCAGTACATGGGACGTCATGTCCCACTTTTTATCAATGTGATGGCTCTTTGCAGTGATGTTCATAGACGTCCAACAATCTTTTGTTGAATCCACGTATGGCTCGCGCTTTGTACATGCAGAACGATCATTGTACAATTTCTCCATCACGGCCGTCACGGTTTTTCGACATGGCATCTTGCATTCTGGTTCTAGATATGCCATTAGGGTATTGAAGCCGACATCCTCTACCATTGACAATGGCTGCACATTAACTGCAATCATTTTTCTCTCTGTCCCTTATCGCACTGCTGCCAGCAACGGGTTGGGTCTCTCTTTAACAAGAGCAAGGTATTGTGTTTCATTTGAAAACAGCATAACATTTTGTAGAATATTTCAGAAAAGACTGCCTGAAATTTCAACCTGTTTTGGTGGGGTGGACTTTTGGCATTCCATGGTGACATCACCATGTGGTAAATTAGTTAATAGACCAATAAGAACGAGTTCCACCTCTCTGCCAATAACAGTTCATTTTCGGTTTTCGCCTCCCCAAACAATCCTAGTCAATTTCTTGTTAGAGAAATTGCCCTTTGCTAAGAAGCTATTTTTTTATTTCTTTTTGACCATTTTAATTGAAAACAATCAGTCAGGTACCTAATTGTTGCCCAGAAAGGATTTGATATTGAGATAAAAACATCTGCATTGGACCTTTTTTAAGAAACACTCATTTTCATTAGCAAACCGTTGCAAAATGTTTTACCTGATGTTAATAATGAATACACACCTACACTAACCTCCCTCAAGCAGAGCATTGTTTTCAATTTATACATATGAGAGTAATCTGTCTTTAGAAACTTCAGATGATTTGTCGAGGAAAGGCTTAATGTAGTACAATTTCTGAAATACAATCAATGCACTGCTTCATCATCAAGTCAATCTTTATACTCTGGCCAATCAGAAGGCTTCATTTAACAAATAGTTGACTCAGTTCAGATTTCTAATACTCTGAAAAATGGCAAGGCTGCTGACTCGAAATTGGTCCTAGAACAGGGGTGCCAAACTAATTCTGCCCCAGGGGCAACCTCTTCAATGAGGTTCACACTGAAAATTAGCAACATTTCCTCTCTCCATAGTTTGGTGGATTTTCAATGCTTTCATTTGAGTCATTTATTAAGCGAGCTGGACAGTCAAGCTGTATGAATGTAGGTCTATTATTCTTCCTACGCAGTTTCAAAACAAAATATCCCAAACAATCTGTTGCCCGGATTGGAATCCCTCCAACTGGGCCACATGTTTGACAACCCTGCCCTAGATGGATGGATGACTAGTGGCATTGAAATGAGTTGAAACATGTAACGTCACTCATGTTTTTCATGTGGTGTTTTTTGGGGACAGAACCTGTTTGCGTTTGGGGACGTGGACGGGGAAGGAGTGGACGCAAAGCTCCAGCACCCTCTCGGTGTGGCCTGGGCTCCTGACCAAGGCCTCCTCTATGTGGCGGATTCCTACAACCACAAGGTCCGTTTTTCAGACGTGGTAATGTTCACATGTCCTAAAATACAGTGTAGTTTCACATCAGTGACAAAGTCATCAAGAGGAAGAGCTTGTGGGGTGTCATTGGATGTTTTCTCTGAAACAGCCAATAGACAATACATATGTAAAGCCTTCATATTCTCTGCTGTGAGATTGGAGATTGCTTTTTGAAAAGACAGTAGGCCTTCAGGGCAGAGTGCATGTATGTTTGGTCTGGTTGTATAGAGTACTCACAAATCGAATCCCTCTTAACCTTTCTGTGTTTGTTTGTTTCAGATCAAAGTGGTGGACCCAAAAACCAGGCAGTGTCTGGTTGTGGCTGGGACAGGGGAAGCAGGTGACGTGTTAGGGCCAGGGTTGACTGAATCCAGCTTCAATGAGCCTGGTGGCCTGTGTGTCGGGGAGGGGGGCAGGGTGCTGTATGTAGCTGACACCAACAACCACCACCTCAAAGTCTTGGACCTGGACACCAAGACTGTGTCACTGGTGAGGGGTGTGTGTGACAGAAAGAGCATGATTGTGCGTGTGTGTGTGAATAAACATGGATCTATCTGTTCGGAAGCTTTCATATTAAAAAAGTACAGTTTGCCAAAAACATTTTGGTTTGAAATTACTGGACCTCTGCTCAAAAACTTTTTTTTAAGAGGGAACAAGTGGAAAGCCATAGATGTTATGGGGCTTGCTTTTCCTTTGACTCTTTTTTTAATACATCTTCTCTTTTAGAAACACCAAAGAAAAGTGTTTCTCTTCTCTCACCCTCTTGTAGTTCCCCATTTCATTGGAGGACGCGGTAGACTCTGCACCAACTAAGTCCGCTGGACCTTGTAAAGTCCCCAAGCTCCCCAAATCTGCTTCTAGGGTGAAGATGCCACCACTGGCAGTGTCACCAGGACAGACTGTCAACTTGGAGCTGGTGCTATCGCTACCAGAGGGCACCAAGCTCACTGAAGACGCACCCAGCTTTTGGACCCTGTCAGCAGAAGGTAATGAAAATTACACCAGTGTAATGTTCAGTAGGGCACAATGTTGTCAACATTTTGTAACATAACCTTGTTCACGTGACTGTGAAGGAGGTTCCCATTCATGCCTCAAGCTGAAAAAAGTTACTAAAACATTCCCTTTCAATTTAATGTTCTGTAATGGGCTCCAGTGAGTGTTCCAGTTAAATTGCTGTGGTTTGAAGGGCATTATAGTTTCCACTCCCCCATTCAAGGTCAAAGCAAACCTGGATATGAAATAAACCTTACATCGGGGGTCGTAGTGGCAGACACACACTCTCTCACACCATATGTTGAAGTACAAATTGACATGCTGACTGATGTAGCTGCATCTTTTCTCTTGCTTTGTTCCCTCTTTCCAGACATGCCCTTAGATTCAAACACTCCTGTTCTCAGTCTCTCTCTAAATCAAATCAAATTTATTTATATAGCCATTAGATCAGCTGATATCTCAGTGCTGTACAGAAAGCCAGCCTAAAATCCCAAACAGCAAGCAATACTACCATTTATGTTAAGATTATATGTCTTGATAGAGTGAAATGTGTGCTTGATATCCGCTATATTATATTATTCTATGATGAGTTGACTGTATGTGTGCCATTAAATAGGATATTGCCTAACTATTTCCTGTGTTGTACAGGTAACGAGTGGTTGGTAGGGAACCAGGTGGTGACCGGGGACATCCAAAATCTTTCCCAGCCCCTTTCCATCCCTGTCATACTTCCAACGGTTCTCAAGGCGACAGAGTCCAGCCCTTCCCTCACCCTGAGTGTTTGGGTTTACTGCTGTCTGGCAGGAGGCGGGGCTTGTATGATGAAAGCCGTCTCCTTCACGCAACCTCTCCAGATAGGCTCTACACCCAGAAACGGCTCGGTTACCGTGACGCTGGCTCATGCCTTCTAACTTAACAAGCCTCTAGCCCTTCCCTCTCGTTGGGGCTTTGTGTTTCAAATATGTTTCATTTTTAAATGAAGATTCATGTTTACAAATGTAGAAATCATTTTGATAGCTCCTTTTGAACACAAACGATAACAGTAACAAATCATTTATCACAGAAGTTGATTGACATGTTTAAACAAAGTAGATATATCAAAAATAGCATGGAAAGGGGAAGAAAAGGTCAAACCCGGACTTAATTCAATCAACAGACAAAGAAGTTAGAAAAAAATACCCCCCAAAAGGATAAGCCCACCCTACCTGCTTCCTTCCCCTTCGGGGTAAATCCTATGCAACTTTGTCTTAGATAAGTGTACTGTACAATTGACTCATCTCCCTCCTCTAACTATTCCCTAATTCGTTGCTGTAAATGAGAATGTGTTCTCAGTCAACTTACCTGGTAAAATAAATAAATACAATTTAAGGACTTTAAACTTTTTATCAAACAATGCCTGGAGTAAATTATTTATTATTTTATTTAACTAGGCAAGTCAGTTAAGAACAAATTCTTATTTACAATGACGGCCTAACGTGGCCAAACCCTAACCCAGACGATGCTGGCCAATTGTGTGCCGCCCTATGGGACTCCCAATCACGGCCGGTTGTGATACAGCCTGGAATCTAACCAGGGTCTGTAGTGACGCCTCTTGCACTGAGATGCAGTGCCTTAGACCGCTGCGCCACTCGGGAGCCCTCAAATTGAATGGGTATTGATGTATTCTAAGGTAACCGCCCTGTCTGAAACAGGTATATCGGTGTCCAGCGCTTCCTCCCACTTTGCGTTAGTAGGATCTGTGGAGGGTGGATAGACGGACTGAAATGTGTCATAATACCGAGATATCCGTTTGTTTGATCCTGAGCACAGTTTAATGCACCCATCAAACATATATATATATATATACACACACACACACACACACACACAACATGTAAAGTGTTGAAATAAAAGATCCCAGAAATGTTCCATATGCAGAAAAAGCTTATTTCTCTCAAATGTTGTGTACAAATGTGTTTACATCCCTGTTAGTGAGCATTTCTCCTTTGCCAAGAAAATCCATCCACCTGACAGGTGTGGCATTTCAAGAAGCTGATTAAACAGCATGATCATTACATAGGTGCACCTTATGCTGGGTGACACTCTAAAA
The DNA here is from genome assembly GCF_034236695.1 of Oncorhynchus nerka. Taxonomy (NCBI): domain Eukaryota; kingdom Metazoa; phylum Chordata; class Actinopteri; order Salmoniformes; family Salmonidae; genus Oncorhynchus; species Oncorhynchus nerka. The sequence continues at coordinate 6,960,812 of NC_088411.1, forward strand.
TGTGCAGTTTTGTAACACAACTCTATGCCACAGATTGAGAGAACAGGCAATTGGCATGCTGACTGCAGGAATGTCCACCAGAGCTGTTGCCAGAGCATTAATTTGTCTACCATAAGCCACCTCCAACAAAAAAAAATAGAATTTGGCAAAACATCCAACCGGTATCGCAACCGCAGACCACGTGTAACCATGTCAGCCCAGGACCACATCCGGCTTCTTCACCTGTGGGATCGGCTGAGACCAGCCACCCAGAAAGCTGATGATACTGAGGAGTATTCCTGTCTGTAATAAAGCCTTTTTTTGTAGATAAAAACTCATTCTGATTGGCTGGGCCTGGCTCTGAAGTGGGTGGGCTTATGCCCTCCCAGGCCCACCAATGGCTGTGCCCCTGCCTATCATGTGAAATCCATAAATTAGGGCCTACTGAATTCATTTCATTTGACTTGACTTCCTTATATCAACTGTGTAACTCCATAAGATCACTGTCCATTCATTTTAGATCAGTGAACACTGCTTAGGTAGGCATTAGGGGAACTAGACTTGGGGTCGAAATGGAATTGGGTCACTATTATATTTCACATGAGGGAGTGCATGGTTTTCTCTGCACAAGTATTCCCTGTCTTTATTTTACAGAATCTCAGCACCAAAGTGCATGTATCGTCTTCCTCTTCACTGTGTGTTTATGGATGGGGGAAAACATGTGGGCTCTAAATAAGGTTTACATAATACATCCATAAGCACTCCGTAATACCTCTAGAAAACCTTTCATAGACTTTTATGTCCACAACAACACTGTGTCTGCTGACTGGCTTGGATTTGTGCCAGCCAACTTGCTTACTTAAATTATACTTCAGAGCTGGCAAAACTGGTTACAATTACATTTCAACCAATTTTGCCCTGTTGGTTTTGTCATAAGGCATTTACAAAAAGTTTGATCACACTTAATCATTACGCCCACATTTGTAAATGTTAGTAACCTAGTTATTCACACATTTATAAACTTTTATATTTTAACTGATGTATTAATGATTCATAAGATAATAAGATGTTTAATATAGGTCCTTTATAAACCATTTAGTAATCATTAGTTTGTCCCTAATCTAAAGTGAGGGTTTAGCGTTAGTGTTACCTTCAGCGTTAGTGTTACCAGCACTCATAATGCCTTTTATGAGGCCTACCTCCAGAGGTGGTCGGGAATATCGGATCGTCTACACCTGAAAACATTTTGGGCACAATTGGAACGTGGACAAGATCAGGACAAAGGACGCGTATTAGTATCAGGTGTAAACGGGGATTCTGATTTCTCTGTCCCAGCTGTCCGGGGTGTGTTTTTATACTTTCCAAGGGCAGCGCTTTTTACAAACTGGTTTATTTTATTATGCAATGTAACAAGGGCAAAGTAAACCATATTTTATGAGCCGTTTCTGTGTGTGTTGTTCTTTTCTTTGCTGACATCAATGACTAACAAGGCCCTTGGGATTATGTATTCCCTCAGGACACAGGTGTGTTCGTAAATTCACTCTGGCTATCTACTCCGATTTCAGAGCATTCTCTGAAACTGACGAATTTACTCAAACTGACAAATAACTGACGAATTTACTAAGGCTCAGCACCCATTGAATAAGACCGGTGCCACTAAACATCGGCAAAAAAATAGTAATTCAGTTGTTGCCAGCAGCACAGTTAGTTACCAACGCTCTGGATAACATGAAAATAGCCTAACCAGCTCTGTTAGTGCGAGTAAAATGGTCAGAGTGTGAGGTGTTCTTTCGATTGTATCTGGAAGTAGCTAGCAAGCAAGCCAACGTTAGCCAGTAGGTTTGGGGGCTTGACTGCGGTTGTGAGTTCAGAACGCTCGGATCAATCCTAATCATTTAACATTACATTACATTTAAGTCATTTAGCAGACGCTCTTATCCAGAGCGACTTACAAATTGGTGCATTCACCTTATGACATCCAGTGGAACAGCCACTTTACAATAGTGCATCTAAATCTTTTAAGGGGAGGGGGTGAGAAGGATTACTTTATCCTATCCTAGGTATTCCTTAAAGAGGTGGGGTTTCAGGTGTCTGTACTTCCTCAGTGGTAGGGAGGCGAGCAGGCCAGAGGTGGATGAACGCAGTGCCCTTGTTTGGGTGTAGGGCCTGATCAGAGCCTGGAGGTACTGAGGTGCCGTTCCCCTCACAGCTCCGTAGGCAAGCACCATGGTCTTGTAGCGGATGCGAGCTTCAACTGGAAGCCAGTGGAGAGAGCGGAGGAGCGGGGTGACGTGAGAGAACTTGGGAAGGTTGAACACCAGACGGGCTGCAGCGTTCTGGATGAGTTGTAGGGGTTTAATGGCACAGGCAGGGAGCCCAGCCAACAGCGAGTTGCAGTAATCCAGACGGGAGATGACAAGTGCCTGGATTAGGACCTGCGCCGCTTCCTGTGTGAGGCAGGGTCGTACTCTGCGGATGTTGTAGAGCATGAACCTACAGGAACGGGCCACCGCCTTGATGTTATTTGAGAACGACAGGGTGTTGTCCAGGATCACGCCAAGGTTCTTAGCGCTCTGGGAGGAGGACACAATGGAGTTGTCAACCGTGATGGCGAGATCATGGAACGGGCAGTCCTTCCCGGGAGGAAGAGCAGCTCCGTCTTGCCGAGGTTCAGCTTGAGGTGGTGATCCGTCATCCACACTGATATGTCTGCCAGACATGCAGAGATGCGATTTGCCACCTGGTCATCAGAAGGGGGAAAGGAGAAGATTAATTGTGTGTCGTCTGCATAGCAATGATAGGATAGACCATGTGAGGTTATGACAGAGCCAAGTGACTTGGTGTATAGCGAGAATAGGAGAGGGCCTAGAACAGAGCCCTGGGGGACACCAGTGGTGAGAGCACGTGGTGAGGAGACAGATTCTCGCCACGCCACCTGGTAGGAGCGACCTGTCAGGTAGGACGCAATCCAAGCGTGGGCCGCGCCGGAGATGCCCAACTCGGAGAGGGTGGAGAGGAGGGTCTGATGGTTCACAGTATCGAAGGCAGCCGATAGGTCTAGAAGGATGAGAGCAGAGGAGAGAGAGTTAGCTTTAGCAGTGCGGAGCGCCTCCGTGATACAGAGAAGAGCAGTCTCAGTTGAATGACTAGTCTTGAAACCTGACTGATTTGGATCAAGAAGGTCATTCTGAGAGAGATAGCGGGAGAGCTGGCCAAGGACGGCACGTTCAAGAGTTTTGGAGAGAAAAGAAAGAAGGGATACTGGTCTGTAGTTGTTGACATCGGAGGGATCGAGTGTAGGTTTTTTCAGAAGGGGTGCAACTCTCGCTCTCTTGAAGACGGAAGGGACGTAGCCAGCGGTCAGGGATGAGTTGATGAGCGAGGTGAGGTAAGGGAGAAGGTCTCCGGAAATGGTCTGGAGAAGAGAGGAGGGGATAGGGTCAAGCGGGCAGGTTGTTGGGCGGCCGGCCGTCACAAGACGCGAGATTTAATCTGGAGAGAGGGGAGAAAGAGGTCAGAGCACAGGGTAGGGCAGTGTGAGCAGAACCAGTGGTGTCGTTTGACTTAGCAAACGAGGATCGGATGTCGTCGACCTTCTTTTCAAAATGGTTGACGAAGTCATCTGCAGAGAGGGAGGAGGATTCAGGAGGGAGGAGAAGGTGGCAAAGAGCTTCCTAGGGTTAGAGGCAGCACCGGGGGCAAACTACCTGCCCTCCAGGACACCTACACCACCCGATGTTACAGGAAGGCCATAAAGATCATCAAGGACATCAACCACCCGAACCACTGCCTGTTCACCCCGCTATCATCCAGAAGGCGAGGTCAGTACAGGTGCATCAAAGCTGGGACCGAGAGACTGAAAAACAGCTTCTATCTCAAGGCCATCAGACTGTTAAACAGCAATCACTAACATTGAGTGGCTGCTGCCAACACACTGTCATTGACACTGACCCAACTCCAGCCACTTTAATAATGGGAATTGATGGGAAATGATGTAAATATATCACTAGCCACTTTAAACAATGCTACCTTATATAATGTTACTTACCCTACATTATTCATCTCATATGCATATGTATATACTGTACTCTAGATCATCGACTGCATTCTTATGTCACTAGCCACTTTAACTATGCCACTTTGTTTACTTTGTCTACATACTCATCTCATATGTATATACTGTACTCGATACCATCTACTGTATGCTGCTCTGTACCATCACTCATTCATATATCCTTATGTACATATTCCTTATCCCCTTACACTGTGTATAAGACAGTAGTTTTGGAATTGTTAGTTAGATTACTTGTTGGTTATCACTGCATTGTCGGAACTAGAAGCACAAGCATTTCGCTACACTCGCATTAACATCTGCTAACCATGTGTATGTGACAAATAAAATTTGATTTGATTTTGATTTGATTTGATGCTTGGAATTTAGAGTGGTAGAAAGTGGCTTTAGCAGCAGAGACAGAAGAGGAAAATGTAGAGAGGAGGGAGTGAAAGGATGCCAGGTCCGCAGGGAGGCGAGTTTTCATCCATTTCCGCTCGGCTGCCCGGAGCCCTGTTCTGTGAGCTCGCAATGAGTCGTCGAGCCACGGAGCGGGAGGGGAGGACCGGGCCGGCCTGGAGGATAGGGGACATAGAGAGTCAAAGGATGCAGAAAGGGAGGAGAGGAGGGTTGAGGAGGCAGAATCAGGAGATAGGTTGGAGAAGGTTTGAGCAGAGGGAAGAGATGATAGGATGGAAGAGGAGAGAGTAGCGGGGGGGAGAGAGCGAAGGTTGGGACGGCGCGATACCATCCGAGTAGGGGCAGTGTGGGAAGTGTTGGATGAGAGCGAGAGGGAAAAGGATACAAGGTAGTGGTCGGAGACTTGGAGGGGAGTTGCAATGAGGTTAGTGGAAGAACAGCATCTAGTAAAGATGAGGTTGAGCGTATTGCCTGCCTTGTGAGTAGGGGGAAGGTGAGAGGGTGAGGTCAAAAGAGGAGAGGAGTGGAAAGAAGGAGGCAGAGAGGAATGAGTCAAAGGTAGACGTGGGGAGGTTAAAGTCGCCCAGAACTGTGAGAGGTGAGCCGTCCTCAGGAAAGGAGCTTATCAAGGCATCAAGCTCATTGATGAACTCTCCGAGGGAACCTGGAGGGCGATAAATGATAAGGATGTTATGCTTGAAAGGGCAGGTAACTGTGACAGCATGGAATTCAAAGGAGGCGATAGACAGATGGGTAAGGGGAGAAAGAGAGAATGACCACTTGGGAGAGATGAGGATCCCGGTGCCACCACCCCGCTGACCAGAAGCTCTCGGGGTGTGCGAGAACACGTGGGCGGACGAAGAGAGAGCAGTAGGAGTAGCAGTGTTATCCGTGGTGATCCATGTTTCCGTCAGTGCCAAGAAGTCGAGGGACTGGAGGGAGGCATAGGCTGAGATGAACTCTGCCTTGTTGGCCGCAGATCGGCAGTTCCAGAGGCTACCGGAGACCTGGAACTCCACGTGGGTCGTGCGCGCTGGGACCACCAGATTAGGGTGGCCACGGCCACGCGGTGTGGAGCGTTTGTATGGTCTGTGCAGAGAGGAGAGAACAGGGATAGACAGACACATAGTTGACAGGCTACAGAAGAGGCTACGCTAATGCAAAGGAGATTGGAATGACAAGTGGACTACACGTCTCGAATGTTCAGAAAGTTAAGCTTACGTAGCAAGAATCTTATTGACTAAAATGATTAAAATGATACAGTACTGCTGAAGTAGGCTAGCTGGCAGTGGCTGCGTTGTTGACTTTGTAGGCTAGCTGGCAGTGGCTGCGTTGTTGACACTACTCTAATCAAGTCGTTTCTACAGTGCTGCTATTCGGGGGCTAGCTGGCTAGCTAGCAGTGTTGATTACGTTACGTTGCGTTAAAAGAACGACAATAGCTGGCTAGCTAACCTAGAAAATCGCTCTAGACTACACAATTATCTTTGATACAAAGACGGCTATGTAGCTAGCTATGTAGCTAGCTACGATCAAACAAATCAAACCGTTGTACTGTAATGAAATTAAATGAAAATGTGATACTACCTGTGGAGCGAAGCGGAATGCGACCGGGTTGTTGAGTGCGGAAGTTCTATTCGGTAGACGTTGGCTAGCTGTTGGCTAGCTAGCAGTGTCTCCTACGTTAAGGACGACAAATAGCTGGCTAGCTAACCTCGGTAAATTAAGATAATCACTCTAAAACTACACACTCTAAACTACACAATTATCTTGGATACGAAGACAGCAAAGACAACTATGTAGCTAGCTAACACTACACTAATCAAGTCGTTCAGTTGAGTGTAATAATTTCTACAGTGCTGCTATTCGGTAGACGGTGGACGTTTGCTAGCTGGCTAGCTGCTGGGCAGATAGCAGTGTAGACTACGTTAGGACGACGAAATACGATAATTACGCAATTATCTTTGATACAATGACGGCTATGTAGCTAGCTAAGAAGAAATTGCTAAGATTAGACAAATCAAACCGTTGTACTATAATGAAATGTAATGAAAAGTTATACTACCTGCGGACCGAAGTGCGGATGCGACCGCTCGCTCCAACCTGGGGTTGACAGCCAATCCTAATCCTCGACCAGAGCGTCCAGTGTGCGCTATGAACGCTCCGAGAGCAAAACGATCTGAATTAACGAATGGACAATCTGACAATACTCAATTTACAAACACCCAGGGGGCTCTCTGGCACTCCGGATTGTTGTTAAAGGTATAGGGGACTTGACATTGGAGGGCTGTCGTCTTGTATGGGAAAAGTATTGGTTCAGTGAAATATAGATAGATTATGTATATATACAGTGCCTTCGGAAAGTATTCTGACCCCTTGATTTTTTCGACATTTTGTAACGTTACAGCCTTATTCTAAAATGTAATTAAATACATGTTTTTACTCATCAGTAACCCATAATAACCAAGCGAAAACAGGTTTTTAGAAATGTTTGCAAATTTATACAAAAAAAAAAAAAAAATCAGACCCTTTGCTATGAGACTCGAAATTGAGCTCAGGTGCATCATCTTTCCATTGATCAACTTTGAGATGTTTCTACAACTTGATTGGAGTCCACCTGTGGTAAATTCAATTGATTGGACATGATTTGGAAAGGCAAACACCTGTCTATATAAGGTAACACATTTGATAGTGCATGTTTAGGGCAAAAACAAAGAAATGAGGCTGAAGGAAATGTCTGTAGGGCTCCGAGACAGGATTGTGTCGAGGCACCGATCTTGGGAATTGTACCAAACAATATCTGCTGCATTGGAGATCTTCCAACAACACAGTGGCCTCCATCATTCTTAAATGGAAGAAGTTTGGAACCACCAAAACTCTTCCTAGAGCTGGCCGCCAGGCCAAACTAAGTAATAGTGGGAGAAGGGCCTTGGTCAGGGAGGTGACCAAGAACCTGATGGTCATTCTGACAGAGCTCTAGAGTTCCTCTGTGGAGATGGAGAACCTTCCAGGAGGACAACCATCTCTGCAACACTCCACCAATCAGGACTTTATGATAGAATGGCCAGACGGAAGCCACTCATCAGTAAAAGGCACATGACAGCCTGCTTGGAGTTTGCCAAAAGGTACCTAAAGACTCTCAGACCATGTGGAGCAAGATAATCTGGTCTGATGAAACCAAGATTGAACTCTAGCCTGAATGCCAAGTGTAACATCTGGAGGAAACCTGGCACCATCCCTACGGTGAAGTATGATGTTTTTCAGATGCAGGGATTGGGAGACTAGTCAGGATCAAGGCAAAGATGAACGGAGCAAAGTACAGACAGATCCTTGATGAAAACCTGCTCTCAGGACCTCAGACTGCGACGAAGGTTCACCTTCCAACAGGACAACGCAGGAGTGGAGGCCGGACCAGCCAGAGGCCGGACTTGAACCCGATCGAACATCTCTGGAGAGACCTGAAAATAGCTGTGCAGCAACGCTCCCCATCTAACCTGACAGAGTTTGAGAGGATCTGCAGAGAAGAATGGGAGTAACTCCTCAAATACAGGTGTGCCAAGCTTGTAGCGTCATTCCCAAGAAGTCTCGATTCTGTCTTCGCTGCCAAAGGTGCTTCAGCAAAGTACTAAGTAAAGGGTCTGAATACTTATGTAAATTTTTTATTTCAGTTTCTTTTTAATAAATTAGCAAAAATGTCAACCTGCCTCATATTGTGTGTAGAGTGGTTAGGGGGAAAAACAATTTAATACATTATTGAATAAGGCTGTAATGCAACAATGTGGAAAAAGTAATGGGGCCTGAATACTTTCCGAAGGCTCTGTAATATAGTGTTTTATTTTTTTTATTTAAAATTTCTATATTGTAGAATAATAGTGAAGACATCCAACATATAAATAACACATATGGAACATGTAGTAACCAAAACATTGTTTCTATTTGAGTTTTTTCAAAGTAGCCACCATTTGCCTTTGACAGCTTTGCACACTCTTGGCATTTTCATAACCAGCTTCACCTGGAATGCTCTTCCAACGATCCTGAAGAAGTTCTGACATATGCTGAACACTTGTTGGATGCTTTTCCTTCATTCTGCAGTCCAACTCATCCCAAACCATATCAATTGGGTTGAGGTCAGTTGATTATGGAGGCCAGGTCATCTGATGCAGCACTCCATCACTCTCCTTCTTGGTAAAATAGCCCTTACACAGCCTGGAGGTGTGTTGGGTCATTGACCTGTTGAAAAACAATGGCCTGATTCACGAATTCTCTGAACAGTTGATGTTGAGATGTCTGTTACTTGAACTCTGTGAAGCATTTATTTGGGCTGCAATTTCTAAGGCTGGTAACTCTAATGAAGTCATCCTCTTCAGCAGAGGTAACTCTGGGTCTTCCTTTCCTGTGGCGGTCCTTATGAGAGTCAGTTTCATCATAGTGCTTGACAGTTTTTGCAACTGCACTTTCAAACTTCTTGAAATTTTCTGGATTGACTAACCTTCATGTCTTAAAGTAATGATGGACTGTTGTTTCTCTTTGCTTATTTGAGCTGTTCTTGCCATAATATAGACTTATTCATATTTGGTAAAAGACCATCTTCTGTATACCACCCCTACCTTCTCACAACACAACTGATTGGCTCAAACGCATGAAGAAGAAAATGAATTCCACAAATGAGCTTTTAAAAAGGCACACCTGTAAATTGAAATTAATTCCAGATGACTATCTTATGAAGCTGGTTGAGAGAATGTCAAGAGTGTGCAAAGCTGCCATCAAAGCAAAGGGTGGATTTGTTTAACACTTTTTTGGTTACTACATTATTCCATATGTGTTATTTCATAGTTTTCATGTCTTCACTATTATTCTACAATGTGGAAAATAGTAAAATAAAGAAAAACCGTTGAATGAGTAGGTGTGTACAAACTTTTGACTGGTACTGACTGTAGAACAGTTTTCTCCCCTTTTTAAAATGCACCCTTCCTTGGATATTTTTGATTGGTGTATGGTAACTCTTAGGCCCCAGATAAAGATAAAGGAACCACACTGCAGGTTCTCATACTTTACTCCGTATTGGAGGTTAATATTCTGATTTTAGCCAACCGGAGGGGAGTTCCCCTGGGCATCCCACTGCACAGTGAGTTCCACATTTTGTTGAACCTGTCAAATCATCCAAACAAATTATTTGTTGAAAGGGTGTCACAAAATAGAAATACTCTGCCCTTAAGAAAGCAGTTCTAGTTACTGACACCCTTGAAACTTTTCACAGACACTTATTTGAAGCATATTGATCTGTTTAACAAATTAGTAACTTAACAATTAAAGAACAAATGTTACATTTGAAAGGCTTTAAAGAGGTACAGTTCCTTCAGAAAGTATTCACACCCCTTGACATTTTTTTTATGATTAAATTGTGATGTGTCACTGGCCTACATACAAGACTCCATAATGTCAAAGTGCAATAATGTTTTGATAATTTTCTACAAATTAATTAAAAATGAAAAGCTGAAATGTCTTGAGTCAATAATTATTCAACCACTTTGTTATGGCAAGCATATCGAACCTTTATTTTGACAGGGAAGACATAGAGACCTAGGTCTCTTTTATAAATAAGCCCCATATAAATACAATATAAAGTACACATTAAACACTACATACTGTATATTATGTACAGTATGTAGTGTGATGTCAGGAAAATAACCTCACACTCAAAGTCAACAAAACAAAGGACATGATTGTGGACTTCAGAAAACAGCAAAGGGAGCACCCCCCTATCCACATCGACGGGACAGTAGTGGAGAGGGTAGTAAGTTCATCGGCGTACACATCACGGACAAGCTGAATTGGTCCACCCACACAGACAGCGTTGTGAAGAAGGCGCAGCAGCGCCTCTTCAACCTCAGGAGGCTGAAGAAATTCTGCTTGTCACCAAAAGCACTCACAAACTTCTCCAGATGCACAATCGAGAGCATCCTGTCGGGCTGTATCACCGCCTGGTACGGAAACTGCTCTGCCCACAACCGTAAAGGCTCTCCAGAGGGTAGTGAGGTCTGCACAACGCATCACCGGGGGCAAACTACCTGCCCTCCAGGACACCTACACCACCCGATGTCACAGGAAGGCCATAAAGATCATCAAGGACAACAACCACCCGAGCCACTGCCTGTTCACCCCGCTATCATCCAGAAAGCAAGGTCAGTAAAGGCGCATCAAAGCAGGGACCGAGAGACTGAAAAACAGCTTCTATCTCAAGGCCATCCAACTGTTAAACAGCCACCACTAACATTGAGTGGCTGCTGCCAACATACTGACTCAACTCCAGCCACTTTAATGATGGAAATTGATGTAAAATGTATCACTAGCCACTTTAAACAATGCCACTTAATATAATGTTTACATACCCTACATTACTCATCTCATATGTATATGTATATACTGTACACTATATCATCTACTGCATCTTGCCATCTTTATGTAATACATGTATCACGAGCCACTTTAAACTATGCCACTTTATGTTTATATAACCTACATTACTCATCACATATGTATATACTGTACTCGATACCATCTACTGCATCTTGCCTATGCCGTTCTGTGCTATCACTCATTAATATATCTTTATGTACATATTCTTCATCCCTTTACACTTGTGTGTATAAGGTAGTAGTTGTGGAATTGTTAGGTTAGATTACTCGTTGGTTATTACTGCATTGTTGGAACTAGAAGCACAACCATTTCGCTACACTCGCATTAACATCTGCTAACCATGTGTATGTGACAAATTATTTGATTTGATTCAAATACAAACACAAAGCACAAATAAAACATCACAAATCATTCCTCCACAGATAAATTCCCAATCAATACTTTAAATTGGCCAAACGGCACCAGAACATCAATATTAGATAAACATTACACAACAAGTTGGAAATCGCAAAATCAACCATGAGTGGTTTGGAAGGAATCAGTGGCTAACTGCAAGTGTTGCAAATCAATCACTAGCCTGCTATTCAGTGGAGTGGGTATGTGGTCCAAGTCTGGGTTTAAGGGTCTCTTTTCCAAGATTAAAAGGATAAACATTCACATACAACACCATGGGCCAGTAAAGGTTGAATACATTGGCCATGCTGTCAATCCAGCATGACTTCTGACGCCTTCAAAACAACTGGAAACTGAGAACTGTGACATTTCAGACTTCAGAACCACGGCAAACTCACAACTGGGAAATCTGAAAAAAACAAGCTCCGACTGGGAAAATACGTTTTGAACGGTCACCCAACTCGGAATTCCAAGTCGGGAACTCTGGCATTTTTCTAGAGCTCCGACATGAAGATCACTGACGTCATGATTCAACCTTGTTTTTTTCAGAGTTCCCAGTTGTCTTGAAAGCATCATGAATCCAGAAAATGAGTTTGAAAGTTTGATGACAAAATTTGCCCACAAGATGGACCGCCACACCACCTTTCTGTTCAAGTGAGCACAGAACAACAAGTTGAGTCCAAAAATGTCTTGCATGATGCTGCATAAATTATGTAATATGCAGGGGAGATATGTATACTGTAGCTAATAAATTAATACTTAGTGTATGTTGTGTGGTAAGCTGTTAGTAGCCCATGTTCCTCACACTAATAATTTGGTCCCTTTTCCTTTCTTAACTTAGCCTACTGCCCTGACTTGGTGGTGCACATGTAGCCTATAGCCTGTTTTAGAGACATGTAATCATTGAATATTGTAAGAGGTTTCATTGTCTGCTTTATATGCCCCCTTAACTTATCCTACAGTCCTGACTTGGTGTTCCGGGAAAATACTGTAAGAACAGCCTGTGTTTTGAATTCTGTCGCTGTACATTTCTAAAGTGCTGAATAAATAGTTATATTGACTTCGTTCGTCCTAGCTCGCTCATGACCTTGTACCCAGCTGGTGGGGATTCCGGTGGGGTGCCCCCACCCAGGGAGTGGCGGTGCTGGAAACACTAGCTGGAGTAACCCATGGGGAGGGGGTCACACTCAGACAATCATTGTGACCCTGGTGGCACAAAATAATCAAAAGGTCTGACCGTCACAACGGGGGACCAGTGTGTCTGTGTCTCCGGGTAGGGGGGTGTATCTAAGCGCCATCAGCTAGGACTTGACATTGGTTAATGAAATCTCCACATTCTTGCTCAATTTTGCATGCCTTCTCAAACAGCTACAACTGTATGCATTTGCACATCAAGTCTTCTGTTGAGTTAGGCTCAGGATGGAACAACTGTTGAACATCTGAGCTGGTGTGTGTGTGTGTGTGTGTGTGTGTGTGTGTGTGTGTGTGTGTGTGTGTGTGTGTGTGTGTGTGTGTGTTTGTGTGTGTGTGTATCCCACATCTGTTACTATGGGGTAATGATGTTAGGGACAATACAGGATGAACCACAATAATTGTTTGCGAAAATAATAATTGCTGGCCAAAAATGTAATTTTTGTAATGCCATTCCTGGTTATAGGTAACATTCCTTCGTATGAACTGCCAACATTACGCATATTATTTGTGTAAATAAATTAATATATGCAACAACACCAAAATAGTTTATTTTTTATTTTTTTTACCGTATACAATACAATCAACGTTGGAAATTCTTTGGCAGTTGATATGCTTCTGTTGTGTAGATGGCACTGTGTGTTATTTTTAAAGGATGGGTCCCAATCTCTCAAAGGCCCTAGGATACAGGTGGACAGGGGTGGTCTGCCAGTCACTGGGAAGACAACCCAACATGGGATGGGGGGAGGTTTTAGCAGGTGGAATAGGGGAGAACAATTGAAGGTTTACTCAGTAGCAGTACAAATAACATGGACACTCACTCACCACAGTACTTTTTAATGGTAAGTTTACAAACACATTATGGTAAATATAATTGAAACGTATATATTTTGCATTACCGTGTAGTTTACCAATGACGGTGAAGTGGACATGCTTGGTATTCATGTCCCGAAAGAAAGAAATTATCTAATTAGAGGTTAGATAAGATCTATCAAGAATGCCTAGTTCATCTCAGACTATGCTGCCCTTCAGTCCCTTGACTGTTGGCCCTGACTGAGACATGGATCACCCCAGAGAACACTGCTACTCCAGCTGCTTTTTCTTCAGCTGACTACATTTTCTCTCATAGTCTGAGAGCATCTAGTTGTCGCGGAGGTGATACGTCTACTCATTTCTCCATCTCTCACCTGTCCATCTCATTTGAATTCCATGCTGTCACTGTCACTTCTCCACTTAAGATTAACATTATTGTTACCTACTTTACTGACTTTATTGTCCCCTTGGGGACATTTTGTTGCAGTGTCATGTACACATTTAAAGTGGCGTTTAAATAAAACAAATTGACAATACAACTTTCATAACAGTTACATACCGATAAAAAAAGACTAGCCAAAAAAAAGACCCGAGCTATATAGGAGGGATATCACACCTGACACAAATGATTGTCCAGTTCTGTGGACAATCACCAGTTCCTGCTGAGGGGTGCCCTATACCTGCGCCCAGAGGGGAGTAGTTCAAAGTTCAGTTACAGGGGGTGGCTTGGGTCTAAAATGATTTTGTGAGCCTTATGGAGGGCCCTGACCTTAAAGATCTCATCCAGGCCTGTCTGTTTGACTACAAGTACCTTGCTTGCTGTGGTAATAATCCTTCTCAGCATGTTTCTCTGGCTGACAGTGGCATTTGCCAAACCAACAAACAATGAAAAAAGATAAAATACTCTCAAAAAAGGATTTGTAAAACAGAGTCAGTATAGTACAGTCTATATTAAAAGAACCCAACTGTTTTAGAAAGTACAGTCTCTGTTGGCTCTTTTTGTAGATCAGGTCTGTACATTTACTGCACTGAAGCTTATTGTCCAAGACGACAACCAGGTATTTATATTCCTCTACAATTTCTATATTCTGGCCTCTGATAGATGTTGCAGAGGCAGGTGTTGTACGCTTCTTGAAGTCTATGCACATCTCTTTGGTCTTGTTGGTATTGAGGAACAAGTGTGATTCGTAACACCACTCTACAAAGTCATCTAGGACCAGGCCATGATGTTCCTCGTCATCATGCAACAGGCTGATCAAGGCAGTGTCATCAGCTAACTTAACGAGGTGTCTGTCAGGATGGGAACTAGTACAACTATTAGTGTACAAGACGTACAGGAGTGGGGTCACAACACATCTCTGAGGAGAGCCTGTGTTGGTGTTGCGTATGTCTGACACGTGGGGACCTACTTTGATCCGCTGCGACCGTTGGCTCAGGAAGTCCAACAGCCACAAAACCAGCCCCCCATCTAAGGAGAAGTCCTGAATGTGTCTCTGTGCCAGAATGTAAGGCTGGATTGTGTTGAAGGCAGAAGAAAAGTCAACAAACAATACCCTGACATGGGATTTGGCACCCTCTAGATGTCTGTAGACCATGTTGAGGAGAGTAAGAATGGCGGTGTGACCAAGTCATTTTTTTACAAGTCACAAGTAAGTCTCAAGTCTTAGCACTCAATTCGTCCCAAGTCAAGTCCCAAGTCAAGACAGGCAAGTCCAAGTCAAGTCTCAAGTCAAGAATCAAGTCAAGTCTTAAGCCCCTAACTTGAGTTTCGAGTCCTAAACAAGTCATAATGTGCTCTTCACCAAATGTAATACCATTTAATATTTTTAACAAGAGTAATAGTTAGTATATTACATTTATGCAAATCATGGATGCTTTTAAAAATATCTATATATTTATTACTTTCCAAATAAACGTTATATTTCCATGGAAATACATGGGTAGCCATGAGAAAGATCCCCCTCTCGCTCTGTGACAGCGGGAGATGCGTGGTAGGCTGGGTCGGGTCGTGTGGGGTGGTTGCTCTCCTGTAGATGAATTAAGCAGTCGTTCTTCATTCATTATCAATGGAGAAAGCTCAAAACTGCGGAGGACAGCAGAGAGGGGGATGGTGGGATTTGTGTGAAGCATAAACACAGAGGTTGAAGCACTTGCCGTAATCAGCAGGTTAGGAAGAGTACACAACCATTCTAGGAGGCACTCTACCACAAATCTGCTCATTTGATCTTTTCCAGCTTCAAACAGCGTGGTGGCGAGTCAATCTGCAAGTCTAATCTAGGCAAGCAGTGAGGAGGACACATAACAATACAGGCTCCAGACATCACAAGCCAGCAAGAAGAAACTCATGAAACAAACAAGTTACAGGGTTTCTCCCTCTCCAAGAGCCGACAGTAGGTTGGCCGGAGGTAGACCACATTGTGGTCTGATGTCCTCAGGGGAGGTCTGGTGGTGGCAGAGAACGCCTTTGGTATTGTCCCATAGCACAAATCAAGAGTCCTATTTTTCCTAGTGTGACATTTCACATACTGGTGGTATGTGCGCAGGACTTTGTGCGAAGTACAGTTGTTAAAATCCCCTAAAATACATTGGGTGCGTCGGGGGAGATGGATTCCACTTTCTGTGACAGATTATAAATCATCTCTGATGCCTTTGTTATATTAGCTTTAGGTTGAATGTAAACAACGGTAACAAACAATTGAGGGAACTCACGGGGCAGATAGTAAGGTCGCAATGACACAGACAGCAGTTCAATGTCGGGGGTACAGAGTCTCTCTCTTACCAGGATCGATTTACACCACTGGTCCCTGACAAGCAGGCAGACGCCCACGCCGTGAAGTTTCCCTGTGACTGTCAGATCACGGTCCGCTCTGACCAGAGTGAAGTCAGCCGGCTCCACTTCTCTGTCCGGGACTCTGACATCCAGCCAAGTTTCAGTAAATGCCAGCAAACAGGCCTCCCGTTATTCGTGTAGGAAGCGCAGATTCGCTGACAGCTCATCCACTTTTCCCCTCAGTGACTGGGCGTTGATCAGCAAGGTGGTGAGTAAGGGAAGTTTGTTCTTTAATTTTTAAAGTCTTTGTCTGATTCCCCTGCGTTTTACACGTTTGCATTTTGGTTTTTAATCAGACAATCGGAGATGGGCCATTGGGATATCCATCGCGTTCGTGTTTGAGTTGCATTGTAGTAGGAGCTCTGCTGTATTGAATTCCGCTGCCAGCAGCGTTCTCATAATTTAGTCCGTTTGTAGCGGGTATGTACACGATCAACAAGATCAGTCCAAGACCACACCACTGTAAATTCATCATTGACAGATGGCAGATTGTTTGTAAGCTAAGTGTACAAATTAAAACATAGAAGAAGGCCACACCAAACGTCACACACACTGCGGGATGCAACAGAGCCGCGCCCCTTTCCTACTGCCCACCAGGAGCCCTTGGAGAGTTCCTAAAGGAGCTTGACACCTTGATAAACTAATTTCCTGACGTTTGGCTCATCGCTCTTCGTACTTGGTGACTTCAAACTCCCGATGTCTGCCTTAGATTAATTTCTTTCCATCTCTCTCTTTCCCCTCTGTGGCTCTTTTGATCTCAACCTTTCTCAATCCCCTCCAACTCACAAGGCAGGCAATATGCTTGACCTCATCTTGACTAGAGGCTGTTCACCTAGGAATCTCACTGCTACCCCCCCCCCCCCCCCCAGGTCTTTGATCACTACCTGGTTTCCTTTTCTGTCTCCCTTTCCTCCAAGCTTACCCAGATGGCCATGCTCCGTCGCAATCTTCCTATCCTATCATCTCTCCCTTCTAAATCCTTCTCCCTCCTGTCTCCTGATTCTGCCTCTTTCGACCCTACTCTCCTCCCTTTTCATGTCCTACAGTATGACTCGCGCTGTCCCCTTAACTCCCTTGCTTCTCTGTGGCTGAGTGACTCATTGTGATGTTACAGAACAGGGCTGAGAGAAAATGGAGAGAAACTAAACTTCCGGAGGACCTATCATCCTTTCACTCTGTCCTTTCTATCTTCTCTTCCTCTGTATCCCCTTCTAAATCTGTGTTCTACTACTATAAATTCCAAGCTTTTGCCTCTAACCCTCTGAACGTTTTTTCCTCCCTCCTCCTTTCCTCCTCCCTCTCTGCGGACGATTTTGTCAACCACTTTGAAAAGAAGGTTGACGACATTCACTCAGCCTATTGAGTCCACTGGTCTCACTCACACAGAACTACCCTATGCCTTGACCTCTTTCTCCCCTCTTTCTCCAGATGACATCCTACGACTAGTGAGGTCTGTCCGCGCGACAACATGCCCCCTACACCCCATCCCTCCTTACTTCTCCAGACCATCTCTGGAGACCTTCTCCCATTCTGCAATTCCCTCATCAACTCATCCCTGACCACTGGCTGTGTTCCCTCTGACTTCAAAATGGCCCGAGATGCTCCCCTCCTCAAAAAACCAACCCTTGACTCATCTGATGTCAAAAACTATAGACCTGTGTCCCTTCTTTCTTTTCTTTCCAAAACACTTGAGTGTGCTGTCGCTGATTATCTCTAGTTATCTCTCTCACAACGATCTTCTTGACCCTAACCAATCAGGCTTCAAGACGGGTCACTCAACTGAGACTTATCTTCTCTGTGTCACGGAGGATCTTCTGGACCCCTAACCAGTCAGGCTTCAAGACGGGTCACTAAACCCAGACTGCTCTTCTCTGTGTCACGGAGGATCTTCTGGACCCCTAACCAGTCAGGCTTCAAGACGGGTCACTCAACCCAGACTGCTCTTCTCTTTGTCACGGAGGATCTTCTGGACGCCTAACCAGGCTTCAAGACGGGTCACTCAACCCAGACTGCTCTTCTCTGTGTCACAGAGGCTCTCCACACTGCCAAAGCTGACTCTCTCTCCTCATCCTCCTAGATCTATCCACTGCCTTCGACACCATAAACCATCAGGTCCTCCTCGCAGGGCTGGGAGTCTTAGACTCTGCACAGGTGACGTGGAGAGGATCTGTGTCTGCACCATATGCTCTCACTACTGGTGTCCCCCAGGGCTCGGTTCTAGGCCTTTCGCTCTATACACCAAGTCACTCGGCTCCGTGATATCCTCACATGATCTCTGCTATCCTTGCTAAGCGGATGAAACTCAACTACTTTTCTCCTTCCCCCCTACTGACACCCAGGTGACGACACACATCTCTGCGTCCCTGGCAGATATCTCAACTTGGATCTCAGCCCATCAGCTCAATCTTGACAAGACGGAGCTGCTCTTCATCCTGAGGAAGGCCTGCCCACTCAAAGACCTCTCCATCACGGTTGACAACTCCACTATGTCGCCCTCCCAGAGTGCAAAGAACCTTGGCGTGACCATGGACAACACCCTGTTGTCATGTGCAAACATCGAACATAGAAACGCATTGACTAACACATTCATAAATGGCAATAAAAATACAGCAATAAAATAAATCATAAGAAATAAGGTTTGAGGCGTCTGTTCTATATTTAGGAGATATAAGAAAGCTCAGGAAATATTTTGTATTTTATTTGGACACATATTTAACCCCTTATTTTTGTTGGCACCAAACTACCTACATACTTCCATTTGTTTGTAAGGGTTACCTTCAGACGAGTCCCGTGACACTTGTGGGGGTCATAGAGCAAAAAGGAAACCATTGTGAGAGTCTCCCCTTTCCATAATAGTTTGTAGGACTAACTGTTCAGTCATTTTCATGAAAAGTCTGACACACACCGCTGTAGCTCGCCCACCTTCCACCGCAGATGCGGAAGGCCAACATATCTCTAGCTTACACTGACAGATTTTGATGTGGATTTTTTTACGATGTAACTTACACAACTGTTCAAATGTTTGGGGTCACTTAGAAATGTCCTTGTTTTTGAAAGAAAAACCATTTTTTTGTTCATTAAAATAACATCATTGATCAGAAATACAGTGTAGACATTACTAATGTTGTAAATGACTATTGTAGCTGTAAATGGCAGATTTTTTATGGAACTTCTACACAGGCATACAGAGGCGCATTATCAGCAACCATCACTCCTGTGTTCCAATGGCACCAATAGACTCTTAAGGATTTAATAGACTACATTTAGTTATTGTGTTATCTGTTAAAATGCTGGGTAATAATTTAGCAATGTAATTGCATTCATTTTTGTTTCTAAAGTATGTCATTTTGAGATTTATTTTACATCTCAAAATAGGACGCTGTGTCACTCCCTGACCTTAGAGATCCTTTTTATGTCTCTATTTTGGTTTGGTCAGGGCGTGAGTTGGGGTGGGCATTCTATGTTTTTGTGTTCAATGTTTTCTTTTTCTGTGTGCTTGGCGGGGTGTGGTTCTCAATCAGAGGCAGCTGTCTATCGTTGTCTCTGATTGAGAACCATACTTAGGTAGCCTTTTTCTACCTGTGTCTTATTGGGTAGTTATTTTCTGTTTAGTGTTTTCTGCACCTTACAGGACTGTTTCGGTTTAGTTTATTCACGTTGTTGTTTTGTGTTTTAGTGTTCAGTCAAATAAAAATCATGAACACGTACCACGCTGCGCTTTGGTCCACACCTTCTTCATACGACGACCGTTGCACGCTGTTGTCGATGGCTTGCTCACTCTGGGCAGAAATTGAACCAAACTGATCTCGGAAATCTCAGACCTAGGTTTGTGTATTTTTTTGGCCACTTCGAAAGGGAAGGACATGTTATGATAGTGCTCATCAGATGGGGGGATAGTGCTCTTCAGAAAGACAACTCTCCCAACAAATTACGAACTTGGGTAGGCAGGGCCCAAAAAGGATCCCCTCGGAAACATGACAGAGGTGGACACAATGCAGACACAGACAGCTAGGCTAGGCCACAGCTGGTTGTAAGCTTGTAACACTAACGTCATGGAGCATGCAACTACTACTCACTTGCAAAATACTGATTGACTCTCACAATCAATGAGGGTGTCTCAGGGGGAGTTGGTATATGCAAAAAAACTCATTTCCAATTTACACTTGTATAATATACACTTGTACATAGGACAAATACAAGCACCCACCAAATTATTATTACCAGGGGTTCAAGCAGCGGAGCTGGTGAAACCCTTTTTATTTGGGGGAGTTCATTATTAGGAGGCCAAGACACAACGCTGGAATAATTGCTGGGATTATTATTAGGGGTTTAATTCCTCGAAGGTGCTGGAACCCTATTGTTATTGTAGGGATATATGTATGTATATGATATATGTATTTCTTCCAATCTTTGGAAGGTTTAGCTCTTAAATGGTAAGACCTACAGAGACCACACTTGGTGGGATGGTGTAAGTTGGTGGGCTAATACATCTGATAATACATGGTGCAACTTGGCCAAATGGTGGCCCTATAAACAGCATTTGACTTCAAAAGGTCAGTCCCGCCTCCTCGTTTGACCGAGTAGGAATTTGGAACGCAGGTTCCTCTCTAGCCAAGGAACAAATGTACCTCTAGGACTGATGACGTCACCATGATGGATCAACTGCCATTTTGTAAATGGTGTACATTTTCCAACATTTTCCAACAAACATCTCCTCAGAGACTAAACCAATTTCCTTGTGTACAGCATCTATAGACCAAGATCATTACATGTATTGAAGTTGATATCTTAAATGACGTGACTGATGTGCACTTATAAAGTTGAGTGAGTTCGGACATGACAATTCGTCGTTCTTGGAGGGAATGGAGACCCCTGCTGGCCATGAATCTCAATACTATTCTTATCGGCAGACTCAATAGCCTTGGTTTCTCAAATGACTGCCTGGTTCACCAACTACTTCTAAGATAGAGTTCAGTGTGTCAAATCGGAGGGCCTGTTGTCCGGACCTCTGGCAGTCTCTATGGGGGTGCCACAGGGTTAAATTCTTGGGCCGACTCTTTTCTCTGTATATATCAATGATGTCGCTCTTGCTGCGGGCGGTTTTCTGATCCACGTCTACGCAGACGACGCCATTCTGCATACATCTGGCCCTTCTTTGGACACTGTGTTAACTAACCTCCAGACGAGCTGCAATGCCATACAACTTTCCTTCCGTGGCCTCCAACTGTTCTTAAATGCAAGTAAAACTAAATGCATGCTCTTCAACCGATCGCTGCCCACACCTGCCTGCCCTTCTAGCATCACCACTCTGGACAGTTCTGACTTAGTATATGTGGACAACTACAAATACCTAGGTGTCTGGTTAGACTGACGTTAAGCATCTCCAATCCAAAATTACATCTAGAATCGGCTTCCTATTTCGCAACAAAGCATCCTTCACTCATGCTGCCAAACATACCCTCATAAAACTGACTATCCTACCGATCCTCGACTTCGGCGATGTCATTTACAAAATAGCCTCCAACAGCAAATTGGATGCAGTCTATCACAGTGCCATCCATTTTGTCAACAAATCCCCATATACTACCCACCACTCTCGTTGGCTGGCCCTCGCTTCATATTCGTTGCCAAACCCACTGGCTCCAGGTCATCTATTAATCCTTGCTAGGTAAAGCCCTGCCTTATCTCAGCTCACTGGTCACCATAGCAGCACCCACCTGTAGCACGCGCTCCAGCAGGTATATTTCACTGGTCACCCCCAAAGCCAATTCCTACTTTGGCCGCCTCTCCTTCCAGTTCTCTGCTGCCAATGACTGGAACGAACTACAAAAATCACTGAAGCTGGAGACAAATATCTCCCTCACTAACTTTAAGCACCAGCTGTCAGAGTAGCTCACAGATCACTGCACCTGTACATAGCCCATTTGTAAATAGCCCATCCAACTACCTCATCCACATACTGTTATTTATTTGATTTATTTTGCTCCTTTGCACCTCAGTATCTCTACTTGCACACTCATCTTCTGCACATCTATCACTCCAGTGTTTAATTGCTATATTGTAATTATCTTGCCACTATGACCTATTTATTGCCTTTACCTCCCCCATCCTACCTCATTTGCACACACTGTATATAGACTTTTTCTATTTTATTATTGACTGTATGTTTTGTTTATTCCATGTGTATCTCTGTGTTGTTGTTTGTGTTGCACTGCTTTGCTTTATCTTGGCCAGGTCGCAGTTGGTCGCAGTTGTAAAACTAGCCTACCTGGTTAAATAAAGGTGAAATAAATAAAAAATCTGCTGTGTCAACAGTTTTCATTGTGTAGGGACCAGTACCTTGTCCACCAACTCCATACTGGAGCCATGTCTCCCTGGGCACGGTATAGAACAGAAGCATTAACTCATGCTCTGGAATGCTCTTTAGGTTTTATCACCCAAAAGACATCGTACATCTCCTTTGTCAGTGTTATCTCCCAGAGGCCCATCCTCAGTAGAACACACACACAATAGTTATAAGAATCCTCTATTCTGTTGCATAAAACAACCATTTGATGCAATAAAAGTATTATAACATAATCTTGCAATTTTCCACCATAAACCCAATTGGCGTTTCTTCACAAGCAATGTCATACCGGAACTCGCAGTAACATAAAGAAATACTCGCCATGATCTACTCACGCTACTGAAACGCGAGAGATAATTACTTCACTTCGATCAAACAAACATATCTTCTCAAATTTCTTTAATTGGCTGGCCCATATGTCCCTGCTCATTAATTGAATACCGACCGACCGTTAAACACGAGAGACAGAAATAATACTTTGCTTTGACCCAACAGGTCTATTTCTCAGAATTCCTAAATCGGCTGGCCCATATGTCCTGGCTCATAGGCATTCAGTAATTCACCCTACACACTGACCCTTTGTCAGATATACAACACCAGATTCAAACTCTCCCTAGTATCTGGATGAAAAGAATCCACACACCTCACTCTTAACAATAATGCTGCCTACAGCACTATTGGTGTATAACGGAATTTGCTACACAATTCATAAAGACAGAAGTCAACAGTAAGGCCTAGTTTTATCTTAGATTCCTCGCACGGGGCCTCCAATATGTTGTTATGAAATCAAAACTAATTTCACACATATATTATTTAGTATATGTAAAGACAACATTAAATTAATTAAGAATAGTCTGATGGGTGACAATATTAGCCTATTACTTGTGAATGATGTATTATCACTTGTGAATGATGCCCAGCGTGTGCAATAAGGCAAGACCTTTTCAAATCATAGTCACACACATCATGTAGCCTAGCCCATAGGCCAATATGTTTTGATAAGGTTTGTATCACAACTAAAGTGGCCAAATACCTTCTAAGAATTAAGTACACTAATCAGCTTTACAACCGGTGAAGAGCCTAAGTGGTATAAATAGGTGACACGTGAGTTTCCAGTTTGGGGAAGATCATTTTCACCATAATGCGCTTATAGCCTACTGCCATGTGCATTGCTGCACTTTTAATGTGAAGAAATAGCTTAATAGTTCATCAACATTTTAAGCTAAACATTCTGATGTGTTGAATCAACCTCACTTTTAACAGTTTTTTGGGATTCGAGTGGTTGTAATAATTTGGGATCTATCGCATCCCACAACAGTCCCAGCGTACAGTACCAGTCAAAGGTTTGGACACACCTACTACTTTTTCTTTATTTTTACTATGTTCTACATTGTAGAATAATAGTGAAGACTTCAAAACTATTAAAGAACACATATGGAATCATGTAGTAACCAAAAAAGTGTTAAACAAATCAATATATATTTTAGATTCTTCACAGTAGCCACCCTTTGCCTTGATGACAGCTTCACACACTCTTGGCATTCTCTCAACCAGCTTCATAAGGTTTATGATTGACTGTTGTTTCTCTTTGCTTATTTGAGCTGTTCTTGCAATAGTATGGACGTGGTCTTTTACCAAATAGGGCTATACCACCCACCTATCTTGTCACAACACAACTGATTGGCTCAAAAGCATTAAGAAGGAAAGAAATTCCACAAATGAACTTTTAACAATGGCACACATGTTAATTGAAATGCATTCCAGGTGACTACTTCATGAAGCTGGTTGAGAGTATGCCAAGAGTGTGCAAAGCTGTCATCAAGGCAAAGGGTGGCTACTTTGAAGAATATATTTTTATTCGTTTAAAAAAATAGTTGGTTACTACATGATTCCATATGTGTTATTTCATAGTTTTGATGTCTTTACTATTATTCTACAATGTAGAAAATAGTAAAAATAAATAAAAACCCTGGAGTGAGTAGGTGTGTCCAAACACTTGACTGGTACTGTATGTTTGGAATATTTATTTGTTGCTGTCACGTTCTGACCATAGTTCTTTTGTGTTTTCTTTGTTTTAGTGTTGGTCAGGACGTGAGCTGAGTGGGCATTCTATGTTGTGTGTCTAGTTTTCCCGTTTCTATGTTTGGCCTGATATGGTTCTCAATCAGAGGCAGGTGTTAGTCATTGTCTCTGATTGGGAACCATATTTAGGTAGCCTGTTTTGTGTTGGGTTTTGTGGGTGGTTGTCTTCTGTCTTCGTGTGTCTGCACCAGACAGAACTGTTTCGGTTTGGACACATTTGTTGTTTTGCAGTGTTCACGTTTATCGTCTTTATTAAACATGATGAACACTAAGCACGCTGCGTTTTGGTCCTCTCCTTCGTCCACAGAAAAAAGCCGTTACAGTTGCACAGAAGGACAAGTTGACCAATACAATAGGTACATTTTTGGCCTATGGGTGATAGTAAATTGACATAGGCTAGTGATGTTGCTCTTGTTAGGCCTAATCATATTGTTGGCTGACGATAAGTAGGCTAAATGTGGACAGTTCTTCTAATATCTTCAATATGCGCCTCGGATTCTTATAAAATGGACATGATTGCTTCCCCGACGTGTCTGTCTTCAATTGTAGCCTACTTCTTACCTCTGAAAAGGACCCGATCACGTAATGGGCATTGGCCAATAGAATTTATGTATCTGAGAGAGCCATGTGAGTTAGAGGTACTTCGGAGCACGGCAGCTTAGGGAAGGGAATTATAATTATTATTTTCAGCCCAAAGGCACAACGGCCACAAAAGGCATACATGTTTTAGGGGGCATTATGGCCACACAAGTGGGATGCCGCCAGGAAATTAAAGGCCTGGTGTGAATATTATCAAGTGCTGGTCAAATTGTGAGAGAGAGACTGATGAAGTGTATGCAGCCTGCGCAAGAAACAAATCAGAGCTTTTCATGCAACGCTTTTCAAACCATCATTAGAGTCGCATCATGCAG
The DNA here is from genome assembly GCF_034236695.1 of Oncorhynchus nerka. Classification (NCBI taxonomy): domain Eukaryota; kingdom Metazoa; phylum Chordata; class Actinopteri; order Salmoniformes; family Salmonidae; genus Oncorhynchus; species Oncorhynchus nerka. The sequence goes on from NC_088411.1 coordinate 6,986,244, forward strand.
CCTTACAATGTATTAAACATCACAAATGTTTGGCTATATGTTTTATCACAACTAAAGTTGTATGAATAACTAAATTAAGCCTATAGGAGAGCCTGCTTCTTTGTTAACTGCTCAACACAGAATATCCACATGTGCGCACTTCCTTGGAAATCGTTTGGAGAAAATATCCTTTCTATGTTATTCAGCTGTGTTCAATTACTTGTGCTAACTGCGAGTGCGCTAGAGAAGAGACCAAACGTCATGGCATGCGCTTTGCACAGAAAGGTTAGCCCATAATGAGCCATTCAGTTCAAATGTGTATAAGCCCAACATATGATTGTTTTATTTAAATAACTTACATGTTTGTTTTACTGTACTCTATTGCTATGATTGCTTTATATGACAGCTAATTTGGGGCATGCAATTTCTATTGATAGTATTTGGCAGGCAGACAAGGCCATTTTCCCTTACTTGACCTGCGTGCAAGTGGCCCCCCAGCAATATACCCAACACCCATAGGAAAAGTTATTACCACCACCCCATCTCCACATTTAGCTTTGACTCCACTGTTATCCTGCTGCCCCATTCACCCTGGCTGCGCTGTCACATCTTTTTGGGTACCTTGCTGAATATGGATGATGAAGGTTATGGTGGTGCAAATTTTTATTGAAACTTTATTTCACTGGGCAAGTCAGTTAAGAACAAATTCTTATTTACAATGACGGTTTACCCCAGCCTGGATGACGTTGGGCCAATTGGGTGCCGCCCTATGGGATTCCAGATTACGGGCAGTTGTGATACAGCCCGGGTTTGAACCCGCGTTTGTAGTGACGCCTCTAGCACTGTGATGCAGTGCCTTAGGCCACTCAGGATCCCCAATAATGATGAAGATGGCTGTTTCACAGGGTGTAGGCCCAGGAAGGAAAGATGTGTGCTTGTATGCGAGCGTGCAGGTCATCCATGGACATTGAACATTTGTTGAATTTTGGTCTGTCCGCCCTGGCCATGATTTTTCAGTCCTAACCGGCCTTGATCTGTCCCAAAAACAGATGTCGGTGGTTCAGATTTGGTCCATATACATTTTGTTTTTGGTTTTTGGTACTACTATTTTAACAAGTATGTGGTCAATTATCTAAACACTTGTAACACAGTCAGTCTTACAGCAACTTCCTTCTGGATAAATGTGTACTGGGGATGCATTTCATCCTTCTTTTAGACTTCCTGGATTATTTGCATTGGTATTGTATTGTGTTGATATTTTGTATTACTGCACTGTAGGAGCTAGACACACAGGCAATTTGCACCTGCTGTAACATCCGCTAAACTGTGTACGCGACTGCTACATTCTGATCACCTGTTCAGACACCTGTATGTCATTATCACACACTATTTAGTTCAGTTCTTTGCACACCATCATTGTGAGGTATTGTGTGTTTTGTGACACACTTCTAGTCGGAGCGCTGTTTTCCCCATTATTTAATCCTCCCGTGTATGATAGTTTTGGCCTGCCTCACTAACGATGCCTTTTGCCTATTCCCTGCCTGTACTTTATCGGATTTCCTGTTATCGACCTATTGCCTGATCTCCGGGATGACGGTTTTTGGACACCCTGTGTATGACCTTCTGCCTGCCACTGGACCCAGCTACCTGCCTCCTCCTGTGGTCCTTTACAATAAACACCTGCTGCGCCCTGTGCTTGAAACCAGCTCTCTGTCTCCCATCGTGTTCATTACACTTGTGGAATGTTCCTGAATAGATAACAAAAATAGAAAGAAGCATCTGGTGGAGCATGGAGTTAAAGTGTGCTGAACTGTAAGTACGCTACAACACTGTGGGACAGGTGGAAATGGTTTAGCAGCCTGACAATAAATTGGAATACAAAAGAAGCCATCCACCCTTAATGTCAGGTTGTTTTCTTTTCACTGAATCTCTGTTAGGATATTGGTTAGTCTACAATTAGGCTGTGGAATAATGTAGCCTAAATAAATAAAGAGTAAGCCTATTATTTTGCTCAACCCCATACAGTAAAGGCAACTCCAAATGTCCGCAGAGGTTGTGAAATACATTATGAACACGAGACTCGAGACTCGCAGTTCATTTATTGTTTAATTATTCAAGGCTCTCTTTGTTATTTTGTTTAATATAAATCAAATGCTTGAATTAATGGATTATATATATCGAAGAACACTGGAGGTCATGGGGCAATTATCAGATCAAATGTGAGAACACAACAGTTAATCTGATACAAGACTATCAATATCACAGACCTGCTTTGCCCTAATGAAAAATGCAACAACAACTTAAAATATGTAAATGTATTATAATCCACATAATAATCAAATCAACCTTATAATAGGTCATGATTTATATATTTCCAAAAGAAAGACGCATTTACAGTATTTGTTCATCAACATCTTTGTTTTTGTTGATAAAATAATGATAAAAGACTCTTTCAAAATGCAGATGTTTATTTCAACTACATCTCAACTACATTTTAGCTGCACTTCCCCCCAGCTCCACGACCACGGGTAAAACCTTGCTGAGATGATCAATGTATTTGTTGCATTGTTGTATTGTCAGTTTCTCACACCTAAACATCTTGATGGCACCAGTTCATCTTTGCTTGTATGGTTGGCTGCATGTTATGGATGCATGTTTTCAGTTGATGCCAAACAAGTTTGATTGGGTTTAAATCAGGAGAACTACAAAAATATTTCAAGATGTACTGTAGGTCTCTTGTAGGCGAGGTGAGTCTCACTAGTGTTGAGTCTCACTAGTGTTGAGTAATGTGCTGTTGTAGGTTTACTTACTCTGCTGGAGTCTTGACCCAGTTTATGCCCTCATTTGCAATGCAACCCCAGGCGGCAGTGTGTTTTGAGTCATTGTCTGCATTTGAGAGAGATCGCTCATCATCATAGCTACAGTATGTGCAACAGCCTAATCAAAGTGAGGACATGGGAGGTCTGCTGTATACTTATGGTCTATTGTAACCTGGAGTCACACCTTTCCAGTACTCCCTCACCCCACCCTAAACTCTGCCCTTAACACAGTTACCATTAAAAAATTATATATTTATCTCCGGATTTTTCCATTGCGACCAAAGAGAACAGACGGAATGGACATAGTTTTCAGCAAGCCAGCTTCTTTCTATGGTGCTACACATTCCAGAGAATGTAGCCTAGGAGATTCAGCATTAGCAGAGAGTCAGGTGGAGAATGACGCGTTGAAGAGGGTGAGGGACGAGATGATAGTCACAATCCGTGTCAGGTACACCTATGAGCTCTGGAACTCCACCTCCGACAGGCAGAGGCAACAATTGTGGCGGGTTCGTCAGGTCGTCTGTTCACCCTGACATTTCCATTCCTCTTCCTCTTCCTCTTCTGACACCAAAACTTGATGAACGGCTCACAACGAGTGGACACAGAATACCAACTGGGATGGATCCAGGGACAAATTTGGCTTACCAGTGAACATCCTAGTGTTCATCATGAATGCTATGTCTCAGAAGTTTCTGTCTATGAGCGATGCAACCTGAAAAAGCATTAAAGACAGAGAAAGTCTGGACATAGCCTGCTCTCTCTTATTTAAGGAACCTGTTGGTTTTTGTCACACGGCACACTAGCCTAGTAAACATATGAATTTTGAAACTTTAAAAGTAAAAAAAAAAAAAATTCAATAATATATTTCTACCACTGTAGATGCTTTATTTTTAGAATACAGATCCGTTTACGGTAGTGATGGACATTGGTCACAGTTCGCACATTGATGAGACATTTAAATTGGACAATAGCCAGCCAAAACCCTCATAACAGTTAATTGGTCATCAAAGCTCATTTGTATCTGGCCAATCAGATACAATGACAAACGTTTTTCACAAGTGTAGCAGATTGTAAACTCTGCAAACAACGATGCCACTATGAAAATGAGAATGGTAAATTACTATAATTAATACATTCATTCAATACTTTGGAATACAAAAGAAGCCATCCCCCCATGATAGGCTATTAGCAGGACAATAAACTCCCTTGTTCATGCATGGACGGACCAGTCATCAGCACTATCTGCAGTTCCTCTATTCAAATGAATCTCTTCTAACATGTGTCAGGTACACCTATGAGCTCTGGAACTCCCCCTCCGACAGGCGGAGGCAACAATCGTGGGGGGTTCGTCAGGTCGTCTGTTCACCCTGACATTTCCATTCCTTACCATGAGTGTACACAGAATAACAACTAGGATGTACCCCGAGGCAAATTCGTTTTACCAGTGAACCTTTGAGTATTTCAGAAGTTTCTGTCCATGACTGATGCAACCCGAAAAAGCATTAAAGACAGGGTTAATGAGTACTTGAGTTCGCTGAGAAAGTCTGGGCTAAGCCTGCTCTCCCTTATCTAAGGCATACAGTATATGCAGACTACAGTAAACATCTCATTGTCCTGTTGGTTTTTGTCACACTGCACAGTAGCCTAATAAATATATGCATCTTGAATCAGTAAAAAATACTGTATATTTTTCTACCACTGTAGATGCTGTGTTTTTATTTTGAGAATAAAGTTTTCGGTTTACAGTAGTGATGGACATTGGTCACAGTTCATGCATTGATGAGCTATTAAATTGGACAATAGCCAGCCGAAACCCTCATGATAGCTAATTTGTGATCAGCACGAATTTGTGTCTGGCCATCCAGACACAATGGCAAATGCATCAACAAATAATGTCAATTTATTATAATCAACATAATACTTAATCATACAAAAATAAAACAATTTATGTGTGTAAATACATTTGACAGTCATGCTAGTCGGTCTATAGAAGAATTAGCACAATTGTATGTCTCAACTGGTAATTGAAGCGCGCCTCCCATTCACCACTCAAGTGCTAGCTACAGTCTGTCAGCGAGTCACCCACCACTTTACAATGTGAGCTGGAGGGATTTGAAAACATGTTTTCAAACACTTGTTTTTCACAAGTGTAGTAGGTTGTGAACTCCGCAAACAACGTTTCTACTCCGAGAATGAGAAGGGTAAAGGACGGTAATTAATACATGAATTCAATATATTGGAATATAAACGAAGCCATCCACCCATAATGGGCTATTATTAGCAGGACAATAGACTCTTGCCAAGTTGAATTATATTTTTAGGGACTTGAGCTGTATTAATGGATGTTGAATAGATGTTTGCCAATGTTCAAACACTCTCCATACTACATCGGCCCAAACGCTCTCCATACAGTGCATTCAGAAAGTATTCAGACCCCTGGACCTTTTCCACATTTTGTTACATTACAGACTTATTCTAAAATGGATCAAATAAAACAAAATCCTCAATCTACACACAATACCCCATAATGACAAACCAAAAACAGGTTTTAAACAGAAATACCTTATTTACATAAGTATTCAGACCTTTTGCTATGAGACTCAAAATTGAGCCCAGGTCCGTCCTGTTTCTATTGATCATCCTTGAGATGTCTCTACAACTTGATTGGAGTCCACCTGTGGTAAATTCAATTGATTGAACATGATTTGGAAAGGCACACACAGGTCAATATAAGGTTGAAAGTGCATGTCAGAGTAAAAACCAAGCCATGAGGTCTAAGCAATGGCACGTAGAGCATTGAGACATGGTGTGTCTAGGCACAGATCTGGGGAAGGGTACCAAATAATGTCTGCAGCATTGAAAGTCCTCAAGAACACAGTGGCCTCCATCATTCTTCAATGGAAGAAGTTTGGAACCACAAAGACTCATCCTAGAGCTGGCCGTCCTGCCAACCTGAGCAATTGGGGGAGAAGGGCCTTGGTCAGGGAGGTGACAGAGCTCCAGAGTTCCTCTGTGGAGACAGGAGAACCTTCCAGAAGGACAACCATCTCTGCAGTGCTCCACCAATCAGGCCTTTATAGTAGAGTGGCCAGACGGAAGCCAATCCTCAGTAAAAAGGCACATGACAGTCCGCTTGGAGTTTGCCAAAAGGCACCTAAAGTCTCTCAGACCATGAGAAACAAGATTCTCTGGTCTGATGAAACCAAGATTGAACTATTTGGCCTGAATGCCAAGCGTCACATCTGGAGGAAACCTGGCACCATCCCTACAGTGAAGCATGGTGGTGGCAGCATGATGCTGTGGGGATGTTTTTCAGTGGCAGGAACTGGGAGACTTGTCAGGATCGAGAGAAAGATGAACGGAGCAAAGTACAGAGAAATCCTTGATGAAAACCTGCTTCAGAGCACTCAGGACCTCAGATTGGGGTGAAGGTTTACCTTCCAACAGGACAACACCCCTAAGAACACAGCCAAGACAATGCAGAAGTGGCTTCAGGACAAGTCTCTGAATGTCCTTGAGTGGCCCGGCCAGAACCCGGACTTGATACCGATCAAACATCTCTGGAGAGACCTGAAAATAGCTGTGCAGCAACGCTCCCCATCCAACCTGATAGAGGTTGAGAGGATCTGCAGAGAAGAATGGGAGAAACTCCCCAAATACAGGTGTGCCAAGCTTTTAGCCTCATACCCAAGAAGACTTGAGGCTGTAATCGCTGCCAGAGGTGCTTCAACAAAGTACTGAGTAAAGGGTCTGAATATTCATGTAAATGTGATATTTCAGTTTTACATTTTTATTTTCTTAGCAACATTTTAGAAAAACTGTTTTTGCTTTGTCATTATGCAGTATTATGCATAGATTTGAACCGAACAAAATGTGGGAAAAGAGGGGTCTGAATAGTTTCCATGTCAGCTCACATTATTGAATTGAGTTGTGTTGTTGCATTGAATTACGTGGATGTATTTACTACTCACATCATGTGTTATGTCATACCAATGACAATGTTAATGGATCCTGTGGTGCAATCGGTTAGCGTATTGTGCTTATACACCAATATGCAGTAAATTGATGAAAGGGTTGTGAGTTCAAGCCTCACCACGAATAAGTATTTTTCTTGAACCCTCTGCCTGTCTATTTCTTTTTCAGAAAAGGAGCATTAATTCAATACACTTAGGAGGACGTTTCATAATTAATTGGTATGTCATTGAGATAACAGGTCCGAGTGCAGGCACAGCTAGGATTCAAATGTATAGTCTTCTGCATTACCAGCAATGCCTGACACATCAGCAATGCAGCCTGCTCGAAAATCAAAGCGGTTGGCTGTTCGGGAAGTGAGTTGGTACTTCGGGAGAGAGAATAATCACCCAACGTGGGGCTCGAACCCACGACCCTGAGATTAAGAGTCTCATGCTCTACCGACTGAGCTAGCCAGGTACCTCAATGGTAATCTTGTATTGGTCCGAATATCGTACAACTCCGTTTGTGGAAAATGTAGTGATCAGTGAGAGTGTTGTTAGTGGATCCTGTGGTGCAATCGGTTATCGTATTGTGCTTATACAGTAATATACAGCAAATAGATGACAAGGTTGTGAGTTCAAGCCCCACCAGGAGCAAGTATTCTTCTTGAACCCTGTCTATTTCTTGTCCAGAAAATGAGCTTTTATTCAATACACTTAGGAGGACGTTTCATAATTAATTGGTATGTCATTGAAATAACAGGTCAGAGTGCAGGCACAGCTAGGATTCAAATCCATAGTCTTCTGTATCACCAGCTATGCCTGACACATCAGCAATGCAGGATGGCAAGCCTGCTAGAAAGTCCAGGTGAATGGCTGTTTGCAAAGTGAGTTGGTGCTCCAGCCCAGACAAGAATCACCCCATTTGTGGTGTCGACCCTACGATTCTAAGATTAAGAGGCTCATGCTCAAATGTCTGAGCTTGCCAGGCAGATCAATTGAGGTACTGACTTGGACTGAATATCGTACAGATATGTTGGTGTAAAATATGGTGGTCAGTAAGAGTGCTCTGCATAGCTCCTGTGGCGCAGTGATAGAGGAATTTTAGATTCCTCTATGCTTTAATTTCCAAAACCAATTAGCACTCATTTCTAAATTCATTAATGAATTGTAAGTTAATTAATTATGCATGAAATAGATTGAGACCAGTCTTAAAAGCCAGGTAAGAGCGTTTAATTCCAGAGAGTACTCACCCAAAATACAAAGAACATTACATTTTAAAGAAAGAAGACATAAAATGACGTCATCAGTTTCACACCCTCTCCCAGCCTTACAATGGCGTAGTATTCGGTCCTGGAGATAGTTTCACTCCCCTCATAAACTACATTCCAACCTGTCTAAAGGATATACTTCTCTCCACTAATGGAATCCAACCAACACATTCTTATCTGTTTGAAAAACTATCTTATCCCTCCTTCTTAAACTTTCCCAGGAGACACAGACACAATTCATTTCTGCTTACATTTTCAGTAACAGTTCAACTAAAAACCCATACTTTTCAAATCATAACATAATAGTATTAGCATAAATGGTTCTAATCATTAATGTATACATAATTGATCATCTAAACTATAATTACCTCTAACAATCCTCCCTTTGATCAAATATTATACATTCAATTCTACATCTAGTTTTATTTAATCATAAAAAATGAAAGTATAAACGAACTTAACTAACCTTTTTATAGAGGTTTATCAGATTATCATATGAATAGACAAATAATCAACAAATCAATTATAAATGTTTATCCAACTCGTCACATTTCATTAATCAATTCTAACCTTAACTCCAACTGTTTTTAAACCAACATCAGAATCATAACTCTTCCTTCCGGATTTTCGTCACGACCTTCATTAAAAAAACAGTTTAACCGAAACCAATTACAATCTAATTCCCCTTTATCTCAACACTAGCCTCATCAAACATAAATTCCCCACAAATGACAGATCTGGATTCGTCCACTTCCTCTGTAGACATGCCTTCAGTCCTCCACAGGTCAGAACCTGGAACCAGCCCATAACGCACCATCTGTAGTGTCATTGATCTCTCCAGAGTCCTGGAAACAAGGCCTCGCACACAGGGAATTAGACAACAGCCGCATAAAATTAAAACAGTCATACAGGTAGATACAGCCCAAAACACCGTGATTACAACACTTTTCCATTTTCCAAATGTACTATCAAACCAATTAGTCAGGGAAGGATCCACCCCAGAGTTTTCTGCCAACTCGTGAGCCAGGGTGGTCAAACCAGCTAAGGCTTTGGTCACAGATCCGTCCGGAGCTGTGTTATTCGGGATGAAAGTACAACACATGTTCCCGAAGATCACACATACTCCTCCCTTTTCAGCCAATAACATATCCAATGCAATTCTATTCTGCCAAGCCATCAGGCTGGTTGCTCCAGTCTGTTCTGCCAACCCTTTAATCGCATCTCTGGAATAATTGATAAAGCGCTGTTGATTATAATAAATATAATTAATCCAGTCTACATTCTTATTGAGAGTAGACCACCAAAAAATACTTGACTCTAATCCTGCTAGTATCTGATTTCTTGCCTTGAACTCATCCGGCACACCTCGTGGAACCCCAATGTTATCAATATATACTCTTTCGCCAAAAGACCTAGATGGAGCATCTCTTCTCTCTCGTTTTGGCTAACTTCATGTCTTGGTGTTGTATGAGTGTAAAAGGCATTCCTAAATGTACTAAAGCACATAGTCCAGTCCAATCAGTCGGCAATACCGCACAAACTCATTCCCCCGCACAACCACCAGATGTCGACACTGGCCCATTTTATTTTATTGAAGTCCCCAGAGTTCAACCAGCCTGTCAATTCAGACATGGTCTCGTCAGTGGTCATATTCTCTGTACCAACTTGGTTCCTGGGGATATAAATAGTGCAAATCAATACAACTGTCATTATTTGGCATTCTTGCTTTCATGAACAGCTTTACCATACATGCCATTCCCTTAGGGGAATTAATTCCGTTCAGTGGAAAAGGGATAGTTGTTAACTGGGGTTTAGCGTTCGCACAGGCATAACATTCTTCTTTAGCCACTGATCTGGCCGTATATTGAATCCATTCCAACCATAAGTTGGACTCCCCAAACCCAGTCTCCACTTCTATAACTTCTTTGAGGTCTTTGGTCTGAACTATTCGTACCTTTATACAATACTTCCTCTGTTCAGGAACACAGTCCAAAACGCCAACCCTTACTATACTCCACCTGGTCCCAAATTGAGTGTATGGGTTTACGTAGCCATCCCTTTCAGTGTGAGCTATGACCTGTCCACGATCAATATGGTGATTTACACAAATACTTCCCATAGAGTCCTATGGTTCTAGACTGCCAAGGGGTGAATGACCCCAATTGATCTACACAAAATTCTACTGAGAGATCCTTGCCCAATTCCACCCTCACTTCCTTACTATTTTGTTTCAGTGACCTTCTGAGAATCTTAGGTAACATCCCATTTCCCTCATCTAGCACATGAGTCAAATTATCCTCTTTGGCACTTTCCGGGGGATCATGGTGAATCAGGAATATGGCCCCCACAATAAAACAGCTCAGGACGGTCAGTGCGCACGTGAAGCCCCACCCTCTCCCCGAGAACATATCAACAGCCAGAGGCCAAGCCATCACTTCACTTCTATGAACGCTCACAGCTGGGGAAAGGTCGGGTATAGGGAATCTTCAGAAGGAGTTTGACCCCCGTTCCATATGGGTCACGGTTCCTCTCCTACTCCTGTGATCGTCCGACAGTGTCAGTGTGACTTACCCTCTTACAATATGTGATATGTACCCAGGTAGCTCTTTCGGCTAATCTCACAGCGAAGGCAGTCACCAGTAGTACTTGGAATGGTCCCTCCCACCGAGGCTGCTTCCAGTTTTTTTTCTTTAGTGATTGGATCCAGATCCAGTCTCCTGGTTGAATCTCGTGTGCCACCTCCCTCTGTAGTTCTCCTGCTGGGCATAAAACTTTTGACCATACAGGTTTGGTTAATAAAACAGTTTCTAATTCGTCAAACCAATTAACACATTTTTTTTTTATTAGTTAATTATCCCGTAGGTCACATCCTATTCTAGAACACTATTTACCCATCCCCCTTTTGTTACCTGGCTCTGCCCAGGTAACAACCTTGCCTTATTCTTATACAATGACTTAGATAAGATTTAGTGAATTATCCTTATGTCTGAAATTCCATTTAGGAGTGTCCCTTTCATTTTCCACATGTCCAATTCTCACTTTTGTCTCCACTCAGTAACTTATCTACCCACTATGTTATCTTTGCTCGTCCTGGCCCCCCTTCTAAAGCTTCTCTGTTCTCCAACCTTCAAGGTCTCTGCAGTGCGGGGGAGGGCTCCTCTGTCTGCCTAAAGCTATGTTTCTCATGTTTTCCAAATTTGACCTATATGTCTCACTGTTTGGCTCCATCCAAACCCATGGACCCTCTTTTAGAAAAAAAACACATGTCTATGAGCGGCTTTTCTCCAAATTCCTTAATCAATCTATCTTAATCCTAACAATAATCCTAACTCCTCATAGATGTCCTATATTCCTGTTAAATATAATACTATTTAAAAACTTATAATCTAATAAATGCTAACCATATTAAAAATCCTTCCTACACTAACAAGCCCTCTCCTTGGGGACCCTCAGTATTCTATCTGACAATAACATGGATTTAATGTGTTGCAAAGTGTGGAATAAAACTTTGGTCCTGTAAAACAGAGTAAAGCAGAACAAAGCATTCTTATAACCCATCTGGTCCTCTCAGCTATTCTTATCCAGCACCAGGTGGGCACCATGCCACCCTTCATGACAGGGAGAACAAACATACATGGGTCATCCTCAGTCAGTCTTATCCTCCCCTCAAAGCATGCTTCACCTCAGCCTCTCCAACTGGAGCATCAAGCAAAGGCATCATGCCTGAAGCCTTCACCACATCTGTAACAGACTTCTTAAAACACGGTATGATGCAAGCAGCACATCACATCAATAACAAATAATACAAGAATTAGGGTCAGAAATCCAGTAACCACCATACCAGTATACTTACCAAACCAGTCTCCCAACCAGGTGGACAGTCAGACTCCTCTACCCCCGCCATGGTCCTCATCTCAGCAGATAGTGCATCGAGCCCATTTAAGGCCCTTAGATATACTACCATCTGGACTGGTGTTATTAGGGATATACGTACAACATTGTTCACCGAACATCTTGCAGACTCCCCCCTGACTAGCAAGAAGCATATTCTAAGCAAGTCTATTCTGTATAAGTCAGCCACAAATTGTCCCTACCATCAAAACCAGTCTCCGTGTCTAATTGATCAATAGCTGAATAGTCTAACATTAATTACCTGAATGGGATTTTTAGCACAGTGGTGGCAGGTTCGGTCCAGGGGTGGTAGAGGAGTGTGTCTGGCCCCCTGGCTCGTCTGAGACCTGTGTTTTTGGCAGTACCTTAATAGAAAACACACCCACCGTGTCTGTCCCGGTCCTTTGTAGTCCGGGGGTGTAAGTGCCTGCATCAGAGAGCTTAATAGTTTTGATGGTTAGTAGGATTTCATCACCTTTACAAAGTTCAACAGTACTCCCAGGTTTCCCCCATATCATGGGAAACCTATCCACCTTTGTGGGATTCCCTATGCCATAAAGATATCCTCTTCTCCAGTCCCAGAACTGTCCCAAGTTGGTTATCATGTAATCCCCATACGGACACCCTCCCCCATTACACAGGTAATGTCCCCCGTCTTTTGACACTCCTGTACACGGGTGTTAAAATCAAATAAAAATACCTCAATTCCTTCCCTGCCCTGTTGGCTCAAAATATGTTATCTTCCCCTATTTATTCTCAATGATGAATATGACTTTCTCTCTGTTACAATACCAACTCCCTAATAGCCCATTCAAAAAACTTCACAGCTAATGTTATAAGACAGAATCCTGAACCACTTTCTCATTTGCGGTTCAAACAGTAATTCTAAACCCTCAACCAAAACTGCTTCATTTCTAATGAATTTACCTTAAAACTAGTAACTCAATATGACCCCATTCACTATACAAATGACTCTCCCCTGAGGCTGATCAGACCTCAGAAGCCAGTCATGATAAGGTCAAAAGGCCATACCATATTAGACATAAAGATCCCTTTATCCTTACAATAGAAATAGTCACCTGTATGATTCAAACCCCCAAAAAAACATCTCATAAGGTTCCATATGTGAGCGTGCCTCTTTAAAATCTCCTTGCACTAAAACAAATCGTTCTAACAGTTGTTTTATATATATATAATTTGCAGACCTTTTTCAATTTGGTCGTTTAAAGCTGCACTCTCCCCCAAAATTATAATCCCAGGAGGCCTCTAAAAGTGAGCCACCACATCCCTAACTATCATTCACTAATGCTACCTCGAATCAGAAACTCAATAAGTGAACTATAACTAAAACCTAATGATAATTCCCCTTTGACTCAAATCAATAATCATAAGTTTTAAACATCGTCTACGGATATGTTTACTCAAATGACCATGCTACCTTTAGATACAATTCACCCGATAACATTATTATCCAATGCATTACTTTTTCTCTCTGCCGCAATGTCGTACATTTCACAGTGTAAGGAATCCGTAATTTAATCCCCGATATTTAATAAATATGCATTTTCATTCCCTCATGGCTCCTTTAATTTACTTACTTATGGGTAATTTTCATCCGTTCCGGAACAAAGAGTTCTACCTAAACCCGCCAGAACACACTGTTCAACTAAGTTAAATCAAACCCAAAAATTGACTATAACCAATAAACAAATAAACAAAACACTTTTATCTCAACTTCTGAAAGGTTACTCGAAGCCTCGATACACACACTAATAGCCATACAGTTTGCTCCGTTATTCCCAGTCTCTGGTGACAAAAGTGTCGCGCTAGTGACGTCATCATCAAGCGCTCAACCTGCCAATTCGTAGCGACTTCAAATGGATTGTAAATAATTCTTGTTCGATTAACCAAACCTAATTTATCACATCTGTTCTAATCCTGAATTATAATTTACCACCCCAACCAACATCTCTAAATTCGCCAATTTTATAAAAGCTTTTCGATGGACATAAACCATAATTGTCTCTTTGTTATCATTTAGAATCCATTTTGCTCTAAATACCTGTCTCGTCTTTGACTTAGTATTTTAATTACAACTCTATTCCCAATACGTTATTCACTTGTCTAATTACAACTCAGACCAGCATTAGTGAGTGCTCGCCTTAAAAATGCCTTGTCTCTGGGAACAGGGAAATCACCTTAACCCAAACATTTACTCCTACAATGACACCCAATAATTCTTATGATCCCTTCACGTCGTTCGTTTTAAATTTACATTTACATTTACATTTAAGTCATTTAGCAGACGCTCTTATCCAGAGCGACTTACAAATTGGTGCTTTCACCTTATGACATCCAGTGGAACAGCCACTTTACAATAGTGCATCTAGGTCTTTTAAGGGGGGGAGAAAGATTACTTTATCCTATCCTAGGTATTCCTTAAAGAGGTGGGGTTTCAGGTGTCTCCGGAAGGTGGTGATTGACTCCGCTGTCCTGGCGTCGTGAGGGAGTTTGTTCCACCATTGGGGGGCCAGAGCAGCGAACAGTTTTGACTGGGCTGAGCGGGAACTGTACTTCCTCAGTGGTAGGGAGGCGAGCAGGCCAGAGGTGGATGAACGCAGTGCCCTTGTTTGGGTGTAGGGCCTGATCAGAGCCTGGAGGTAGTGAGGTGCCGTTCCCCTCACAGCTCCGTAGGCAAGCACCATGGTCTTGTAAATCTCTTGATGTATCATGTAACTTATTTTTCTCTCTTCGAATTGTCGTCCCACAATATTTTTTCCACTGTCATACACTCAAACCACTGTGATTACCGTGCACTGTCCCTTTAAGATAAGACTTTTCATTTGTTCCCCACAACGAGAACGGAAATCAGATCATTTTTAGAATACGTTACTTTTTGTTCAAATTCACTGGTGTTACCTTAACCAAAAATCAATAATCAGAAAAACAATCACAACTTCTTACGATTCAACTATTCTTACCTAATTTATAGTCCAAAGCGTTGCACTATATAGCCCCATTGAGTGTCTAGCAATTCCGTTGCTGGCCATAGCCACAAATCTGCCTGCCTTTGTAAAATATATATTCCCTATTCAGATTGAGTTCCCCCCATTTAACTTTAGGTAACTCTCTCTTCTATGATACATCTATTTAATTACGACTCCTATCTCAATACATTATTCCACCAGATCATTTTGGGCGAAATAGCGTTTTACATCGAAATTGTTTTGTCGTTATTTTTAATGACTTCTTTTATCAATTCTATCTGGAACACATAATATCCGTTCAGTTATATATTTTGCAAACACTGGCGACCGTATTTTTCAGGCAAAACATGCAAGTAGGTCGATTACGATCTAAAATCAATTTTAGTTAAACGGGAACCGACTGCCGCGCTCACCACTCCCCTACCAGTACAATGGAATTGACTGAGACTCTCCGCAAATATACCCATTTTCACAGTTATCTGTATTTGTTACTCCGACATCTAGACAACAGAAAATAGCCCAAATTTAAACGCCCATATCTCTTTTATTGGAATCCTCATCTACTAAAGTCTGACATTAAGTCTCACCCATATACAATACATTACTGTTCCTTTAGGACCTTTACTAAGATTGTCGCTCCAAATCAGCCTACTTGTAGGGTTGACCGAAGACAAATAGACCGAGTCTCAAGAGTCTCCGTCCACTCGTAGTTCAATCTGATATTAGTTTTCACCCGTATATAGCGATCACTACAGTAATATACAGTAATCCCTATTCCTATGGGACTTTGAACTAAAATATCGCCCCAAATATAGCTTAATCTGTAGAGTTGATTGAAAATGACCAACGGAAAAGCAACTCAGTTGTTCCCCATAATCTACAAGATCTATATATCTATGGGGTCACTTGTTCCGTCTTTCCGCTGGATACATTGTTCAATCTGACATTTAACTCACCCACACGATCACTTTTCACTATCAAGAACACTGACTACTAAAAACCGGGAAAGACCCCCCCATACATACATCGCTCGATCTCCCGTCAGTTCTGGGGCTTCTTTCGAGGCATTTCTCCCCATTCTTAATCCTTACCGTTACTAGTAGCCATGGTCTTTAAACACTTATCTATGCCCTTCTATATAATTTTAATTATTTGTAATTTATTAAATTTTTAAAATTTTTAATTTTAAATTCTATGTGCGTGCAGTTCTATAAATTTGTAATTTACCGTTACTTAGTTACTTCTAGTTACTATTCTGTCTGACTACGTGTGTCCCTTTAAAAATAATCAGTATGTATTTTCCATCCTGTGAACCGCGTCCATAGAAGACTTTTGATCGGACATCATTTCCCCCATAGGATATTCCTTCTGGGACAACGTTAAATGTCTCAAATCTCACTTCTCTAGACTAAGTTGACCTCTCCTGTGAACCACGTCTATAGAAGACTTTTGATCGGACATTCAAATTTCACCCGTAGGATATTCCTTTTGGGACTTTCAACGTAAAATGTCTCAAATCTCACTACTATAGACTAATCACGTATCATTTGATATTAATTTCTTTCAGCATTGTACAGGTTCATTTATTCTGTTCGCCTAGAATTACCCTGCCTTCTCACCAAGCCTAATTTATCCTCACCTGTTTTAACATATCTATCTGCTACTTTCCACAGTCAGTTTCCCATATACAGATAGACTATTAGGTAAAAACTTTATTTAGGTATGTTTATTGAAGTATTGGCCATCCTATTTGTACGGAACAAGCGTCCTAATTCTCCAATGCGTACTATATCACTCCTTAATAATCCTTGGCTTGCAAAACCAGGCCGTATTAAGCTCTAGTTTATTTGTTGGTAGCGCACCTTACCTCAGGTCAATTTCGGACCTGCTTCCATTTTATCGATATCCTGGTTAATACCCCCGGTAGAAACCCATTTTATTTGTTCGGAATATTCAAGCACCTATTATTGATCAAATTCAACTCCTTCATAACATTTTAATCAATAAATATCCTAAATAATCCCTCCCAAATTCGAGAATAAAGGCTACTTTACCTGCTGCCGACTGGGATAAGCATTGTTCGTTTGAATCTAGTCACCCTCTCTGTCGTCTGTGATAATACGCAGGCCTGTTTCAATTTTTACCTCAATTCAGAGGTCAGGTCTTTAGTAAAACGAGTCAAAACTCGTCCGTGCACGATTTGCCAGCGTACTACCTACAGGCACAGAGAAGGATATTTTAGATCCGGCTCAAAGGACCAAATTGATAGAGGAATTTTAGATTCCTCTATGCTTTAATTTCCAAAACCAATTAGCACTCATTTCTAAATTCATTAATGAATTGTAAGTTCATTAATTATGCATGAAATAGATTGAGACCAGTCTTAAAAGCCAGGTAAGAGCGTTTAATTCCAGAGAGTACTCACCCAAAATACAAAGAACATTACATTTTAAAGAAAGAAGACATAAAATGACGTCATCAGTTTCACACCCTCTCCCAGCCTTACAATGGCGTAGTATTCGGTCCTGGAGATAGTTTCACTCCCCTCATAAACTACATTCCAACCTGTCTAAAGGATATACTTCTCTCCACTAATGGAATCCAACCAACACATTCTTATCTGTTTGAAAAACTATCTTATCCCTCCTTCTTAAACTTTCCCAGGAGACACAGACACAATTCATTTCTGCTTACATTTTCAGTAACAGTTCAACTAAAAACCCATACTTTTCAAATCATAACATAATAGTATTAGCATAAATGGTTCTAATCATTAATGTATACATAATTGATCATCTAAACTATATTTTCCTCTAACACGCAGTCGGTTAGCGCGTGTTACTTATACAGCAGTATGAAACGAAGCAAAGCTTCGAGCTTCGAAGCTTTTATTCAATACACTTAGGAGGACGTTTCATAATTAGTTGGTATGTCATTGAAATAACAGGTCAGAGTGCAGGCACAGCTAGCATTCAAATCCATAGTCTTCTGTATCACCAGCTATGCCTGACACATCAGCAATGCAGGGTGGCAAGCCTGCTAGAAAGTCCAGGTGAATGGCTGTTTGCAAAGTGAGTTGGTGCTCCGGCCCAGACAAGAATCACCCAATTTGTGGTATTGACCCTACGATTCTGAGATTAAGAGGCTCATGCTCAAATGTCTGAGCTTGCCAGGCAGATCAATTGAGGTACTGACTTGGACCAAATATTGTACAGATATGTTGGTGCAAAATATGGTGGTCAGTAATAGTGCTCTGCATAGCTCCTGTGGCGCAGTCGGTTAGGGCGTGGTACTTATAGAGCAGTATGCAACGAAGCAATGCCGAGGTTGTGAGTTCGAGCCACACCAGGAGCAAGTGCTTTTCTTGAACCCTCTGCCTTTATATATCTTGTCCAGAAGAATAGCATTTATTCAATCTATTTCATAAGTAATCGGTATGTCATTGAGATAACAGGTCAGAGTGCAGGGACAGCTACCATTCAAATGTATAGTCTTCTGCATTACCAGCAATGCCTGACACATCAGCAATTTTATTTATTTTTTATTTCACCTTTATTTAACCAGGTAAGCAAGTTGAGAACAAGTTCTCATTTACAATTGCGACCTGGCCAAGATAAAGCAAAGCAGTTCGACACATACAACGACGCAGAGTTAGACATGGAGTAAAACAAACATACAGTCAATAATACAGTTAAAAAAACAAGTCTATATACAATGTGAGCAAATTAGGTGAGAAGGGAGGTAAAGGCAAAAAAGGCCATGGTGGCAAAGTAAATACAATTTAGCAAGTAAAACACTGGAATGGTAGTTTTGCAATGGAAGAATGTGCAAAGTAGAAATAAAAATAATGGGGTGCAAAGGAGCAAACTAAATAAATAAATTAAATACAGTTGGGAAAGAGGTAGTTGTTTGGGCTAAATTATAGGTGGGCTATGTACAGGTGCAGTAATCTGTAAGATGCTCTGACAATTGGTGCTTAAAGCTAGTGAGGGAGATAAGTGTTTCCAATTTAAGAGATTTGTGTAGTTCGTTCCAGTCATTGGCAGCAGAGAACTGGAAGGAGAGGCGGCCAAAGAAAGAATTGGTTTTGGGGGTGACTAGAGAGATATACCTGTTGGAGCGTGTGCTACAGGTGGGAAATGCTATGGTGACCAGCGAGCTGAGATAAGGGGGGACTTTACCTAGCAGGGTCTTGTAGATGACATGGAGCCAGTGGGTTTGGCGACGAGTATGAAGCGAGGGCCAGCCAACGAGAGCGTACAGGTCGCAATGGTGGGTAGTATATGGGGCTTTGGTGACAAACGGATTGCACTGTGATAGACTGCATCCAATTTGTTGAGTAGGGTATTGGAGGCTATTTTGTAAATGACATTGCCAAAGTCGAGGATTGGTAGGATGGTCAATTTTACAAGGGTATGTTTGGCAGCATGAGTGAAGGATGCTTTGTTGCGAAATAGGAAGCCAATTCTAGATTTAACTTTGGATTGGAGATGTTTGATATGGGTCTGGAAGGAGAGTTTACAGTCTAACCAGACACCTAAGTATTTGTAGTTGTCCACGTATTCTAAGTCAGAGCCGTCCAGAGTAGTGATGTTGGACAGGCGGGTAGGTGCAGGTAGCGATCGGTTGAAGAGCATGCATTTAGTTTTACTTGTATTTAAGAGCAATTGGAGGCCACGGAAGGAGAGTTGTATGGCATTGAAGCTTGCCTGGAGGGTTGTTAACTTGGACTTGGACTTGTGACTTGGAGCAATGCAGCCTGCTCGAAAATCCAAGCGGTTGGCGAAGTGATTTGGTACTTCGGGAGAGAAAATAATCACCCAACATGGGGCTCGAACCCACAACCCTGAGATTGAGAGTCTCATGCTCTACCGACTGAGCTAGACAGGTACCTCAATGGTAATCTTGTATTGGTCCGAATATCGTACAGCTCCGTTTGTGGAAAATGTAGTGATCAGTGAGAGTGTTGTTAGTGGATACTGTGGTGCAATCATTTATCGTATTGTGCTTATACAGTAATATACAGCAAAGTGATGACAAGGTTGTGAGTTCAAGCCCCACCAGGAGCAAGTATTCTTCTTGAACCCTGTCTATTTCTTGTCCAGAAAATGAGCTTTTATTCAATACACTTAGGAGGACGTTTCATAATTAATTGGTATGTCATTGAAATAACAGGTCAGAGTGCAGGCACAGCTAGGATTCAAATCCATAGTCTTCTGTATCACCAGCTATGCCTGACACATCAGCAATGCAGGGTGGCAAGCCTGCTAGAAAGTCCAGGTGAATGGCTGTTTGCAAAGTGAGTTGGTGCTCCGGCCCAGACAAGAATCTCCCCATTTGTGGTATCGACCCTACGATTCTGAGATTAAGAGGCTCATGCTCAAATGTCTGAGCTTGCCAGGCAGATCAATTGAGGTACTGACTTGGACCGAATATCGTACAGATATGTTGGTGCAAAATATGGTGGTCAGTAAGAGTGCTCTGCATAGCTCCTGTGGCGCAGTCGGTTAGCGCGTGGTACTTATACCGCAGTATGCAACGAAGCAATGCCG
The DNA here is from genome assembly GCF_034236695.1 of Oncorhynchus nerka. NCBI lineage: Eukaryota > Metazoa > Chordata > Actinopteri > Salmoniformes > Salmonidae > Oncorhynchus > Oncorhynchus nerka. The sequence goes on from NC_088411.1 coordinate 7,006,696, forward strand.
AGGTTGTGAGTTCGAGCCTCACCAGGAGCAAGTGCTTTTCTTGAACCCTCTGCCTTTATATATCTTGTCCAGAAAAATAGCATTTATTCAATCTATTTCATAAGTAATCGGTATGTCATTGAGATAACAGGTCAGAGTGCAGGGACAGCTACCATTCAAATGTATAGTCTTCTGCATTACCAGCAATGCCTGACACATCAGCAATGCAGCCTGCTCGAAAATCCAAGCGGTTGGCTGTTCGTGAAGTTAGTTGGTACTTCGGGAGAGAAAATAATCACCCAACATGGGGCTCGAACCCACAACCCTGAGATTGAGAGTCTCATGCTCTACCGACTGAGCTAGCCAGGTACCTCAATGGTAATCTTGTATTGGTCCGAATATCGTACAGCTCCGTTTGTGGAAAATGTAGTGATCAGTGAGAGTGTTGTTAGTGGATACTGTGGTGCAATCGGTTATCGTATTGTGCTTATACAGTAATATACAGCAAATTGATGACAAGGTTGTGAGTTCAAGCACCACCAGGAGCAAGTATTCTTCTTGAACCCTGTCTATTTCTTGTCCAGAAAATGAGCTTTCATTCAATACAATTAGGAGGACGTTTCATAATAAATTGGTATGTCATTGAGATAACAGGTCAGAGTGCAGGCACAGCTAGGATTCAAATCCTAGTTGTCATACCATAAAAGTGATCGATCAGTTCAAAATTGCATTTACCACTATGTAATCCTTATGATCCTTTACCAATATAAATTAATATAATTTGGTTACTTACATCAAACAGGTGTCTCACAAAACTAAATTTGGATTACTCCAATGTGCAGAACTTTAGTTTTTCACAACAGGTGTCTGCCTACCTTTTTTAGTTGACCTGTCAGGATTTGTGAGACACACCATCCGACGACAGTACTGGCCAATCGGCTGGCACACCAATGTCCAGCGATGTCCTTTACGTCGGGGTCACCATGTTAGATTTGCGTCAATTCGAATCTGGTATCAGGATAAATATGACAATGAGTCACCGATTGTATACTATGTATTTTTTATTAGCTAAGCAATAAGTGGTACATGCAACTTTGGTATATACAGGCTCTCTGTAATACCACGCAGGGCAGAACAGAGAACTGACAAGATGTATGTAAACAGTATTCTTTATACTGTGATAGACATAGTTCCAACCCGTCTGTTGGCCTATCACAGTAGAGACTGGGCATGGTTTAGACTCTCCCAGCCAATTATTGATTGTTGTCGTACGAGCTGGTATCAGCCCCCGGGCGCTCCAGTTGATAGATGTAACTTGCTGTGAAGAATATCTATGCGCTCATGCTCGATACCGTTATCTCGCACCTGGCTCCTGTTATCTAACAAAAGACCGCTTGTTCTCGAAACACCCCGCTCTGAATGTGCCACCCCCCAACTCATTGAACAGTTCCTGTCTTCATGCTACTCTGTATTTTTCCATCATTCAAGTCAGCTATGTTGCATAACACATACATACATCCACACAAGCCAACAGCAGATAATATTCAATCACATATATGGTAACAGGCTATAGTGCATAACACAGAAACCTCATAATCCCCCTTTTTACACCCCTATGGGGTGTAACCATACCATCCGATATACTAGGTTGGTGATGAACCCAAGAACTTTAAACCTTTATTTTGCGAATATATGAAGTGTCAGTCATTATCCTTTATTTCAGCGGTCCCAACATAGTAATATGTTAATAGCATTTCATGAAAATAATAAAAAGTTTATTATTAATAAAACATTATTTATTTTTTACAGAAAAAACAGAAAAGAAAAATCAACCAAGAAAAATAGAAATAAAAAATCAACAAATTATACATGCTTTTATCTCCCCCTTTTTACACCCATAAAGGGTGTCACATCAAAAACAGGATAAAACGTTATTGTTTATTTACATGTAAGATATAGGATAACTTTGGTCATGGAAAACAGAGTAAAGCAGAGCAAAGCATTATTATAAACCATCTGGTCCTCTCAGCTACTCCTATCCTGTATCAGGTGGGCTCCTTGCCACCCAGGGACTCTAAACCTTCACATAAGAGAGGACAAGTTATATCGTACACGTTATGTATTTAAGAAGTTATCATTCCACGACCTCACCCACAGCAAAACAGGGGTCATCCTCAGTCAGCCCTATCCTCCCCTGAAAGCTTGATTCAGTATCAGCATCTCCAACTGGAGCATCAAGCAAAGGCATCATGCCTGAAGCCTTCACCACATCTGTAACAGACTTCTTAAAACACGGTATGATGCAAGCAGCACAACACATCAATAACAAAAATACAAGAATTAGGGTCAGAAATCCAGTAACCACCATACCAGTGTACTTACCAAACCAGGCTCCCAACCAAGAGAACAGTCCAGACTCCTCCACCCCCGCCATGGTTCTCATCTCAGCAGATAGTGCATCAAGCCCACTAAGGGCCTTAGATATTCTACCATCTGGACTGGTGTTATTAGGAATATACGTGCAACATTGTTCACCGAACATCTTACAGACACCCCCCTGACTGGCAAGAAGCATATGCAAAGCAAGTCTATTCTGTCTGGAAACTCTAGATGTAGCCTCCAACTGTTCTGACATACCAGTGAGTGCATCACGAGAGTAATTCTCAAAACGCTGTTGATTATATTAGATATAATTAATCCATGCAGTCTGTCTTGCATCCACTATGGCTGGGCCTATAATAGGTAGTAAGTGCCAGAGTCAGTCATTCCTACCCAATGCCTGAAATTCATGAGGAACCCCAACAGGCACCCCCAACAGATTAGTGTGTATGTCAAAATCAAATCAAATCAAATTTATTTGTCACATACACATGGTTAGCAGATGTTAATGCGAGTGTAGCGAAATGCTTGTGCTTCTAGTTCCGACAATGCAGTAATAACCAACAAGTAATCTAACTAACAATTCCAAAACTACTGTCTTATACACAGTGTAAGGGGATAAAGAATATGTACATAAAGATATATGAATGAGTGATGGTACAGAGCAGCATAGGCAAGATACAGTAGATGGTATCGAGTACAGTATATACATATGAGATGAGTATGTAAACAAAGTGGCATAGTTAAAGTGGCTAGTGATACATGTATTACATAAGGATGCAGTAGATGATATAGAGTACAGTATATACGTATACATATGAGATGAATAATGTAGGGTATGTAAACATTATATTAGGTAGCATTGTTTAAAGTGGCTAGTGATATATTTACATCATTTCCCATCAATTCCCATTATTAAAGTGGCTGGAGTTGGGTCAGTGTCAATGTCAGTGTGTTGGCAGCAGCCACTCAATGTTAGTGGTGGCTGTTTAACAGTCTGATGGCCTTGAGATAGAAGCTGTTTTTCAGTCTCTCGGTCCCAGCTTTGATGCACCTGTACTGACCTCGCCTTCTGGATGATAGCGGGGTGAACAGGCAGTGGCTCGGGTGGTTGTTGTCCTTGATGATCTTTATGGCCTTCCTGTAACATCGGGTGGTGTAGGTGTCCTGGAGGGCAGGTGGTTTGCCCCCGGTGATGCGTTGTGCAGACCTCACTACCCTCTGGAGAGCCTTACGGTTGTGGGCGGAGCAGTTGCCGTTACCATAATTAAAACTTATCCTAGCTAATTTTCACACCACGTTCATCAGAGAAAATATAATGACACTATAATGTACATTTCACTGCCTTTTTGGATTAAATTACCTTAATATCAGTGTTACAAATTATCCTAGATTCTCCATCCAAATGGCTTTCCAATGAGCTTTTGGTGACAAGCTGAATTTCTTCAGCCTCCTGAGGTTGAAGAGGTGCTGCTGCGCCTTCTTCACGATGCTGTCTGTGTGAGTGGACCAATTCAGTTTGTCTGTGATGTGTATGCCGAGGAACTTAAAACTTACTACCCTCTCCACTACTGATCCATCGATGTGGATAGGGGGGTGTTCCCTCTGCTGTTTCCTGAAGTCCACAATCATCTCCTTAGTTTTGTTGACGTTGAGTGTGAGGTTATTTTCCTGACACCACACTCCGAGGGCCCTCACCTCCTCCCTGTAGGACGTCTCGTCGTTGTTGGTAATCAAGCCTACCACTGTTGTGTCGTCTGCAAACTTGATGATTGAGTTGGAGGCGTGCGTGGCCACGCAGTCGTCGGTGAACAGGGAGTACAGGAGAGGGCTCAGAACGCACCCTTGTGGGGCCCCAGTGTTGAGGATCAGCGGGGTGGAGATGTTGTTGCCTACCCTCACCACCTGGGGGCGGCCCGTAAGGAAGTCCAGTACCCAGTTGCACATTGCGGGGTCGAGACCCATGCTCTCGAGCTTGATGACGAGCTTGGAGGGTACTATGGTGTTGAATGCCGAGCTGTAGTCAATGAACAGCATTCTCACATATATGTCAACTGCATCTTCCGTCCATGGAGCACTACATCTATGTCTCCCATGGGATGTAATGTTTTCAGGCCCCCTGGATACAGAACCCAACAGCTGTTCAGCAGTAACATCAACAATGGTCAGTGGAATTATCAAACTGGTCAGAGCACACGTACCTTGCCAGTCTCCTCTAAGAACGGGTCTCAGTACTCTTTTGGGTCCACATATCCACCACACATCAGCCAGACCACTCGTTTGGTTTAGGCCTGCAACTGGCCAAGTGGCATTGATGGTCATGTTACTACTATGGTCATGTTACTACTACTACAATCAGCTTCAGGCAATCTCCCATACTCTATGCCATTACCTGTACATGTGAAGCAACTGTAATTGCCTTTCTTTTCAGGGTCTTAGCTGTATACCTCATATAAGACAGCCACAAATGGTCCCTACCATCAAAACCAGTCTCAGTGCCTAATTGATCAATAGCTGAATAGTCTAGAACGTTAATTACCTGAATGAGATTTGACAGAGTGGTGGTAAGTGGCAGGTTCGGTCCAGGGGTGGTAGAGGAGTGTGTCTGGCTCTGGTTCGTCTGGGACCTCTGTGGTTTTGGCAGCACCTTAATAGAAAACACACCCATCGTGTCTGTCCCGGTCCTTTGTAGTCCGAGGGTGTAAGTGCCTGCATCAGAGAGCTTAATGGTTTTGATGGTTAGTAGGATTTCATCACCTTTACAGAGTTCAACAGTGCTCCCAGGTTTCCCCCATATCATGGAAAACCTATACACCTTTGTGGGATCCCCTATGCTCTAAGGATACCCTCTTCTCCAATCCCAGAACTGTCCCAAGTTGGTTATCATGTAATCCCCATACGGACACCCTCCCCCATTACACAGGTACACTGGCACTCCTGTACACAGGTGTTAAAACCAAACACAAATATCTCCATTTCTTCCCTGCCCTGTTGGCTCAAAATATGTCCCAAATACTTAACATGAGTCTACCATAATTAAAACTTATCCTAGCTAATTTTCACACCACGTTCATCAGAGAAAATATAATGACACTATAATGTACATTTCACTGCCTTTTTGGATTAAATTACCTTAATATCAGTGTTACAAATTATCCTAGATTCTCCATCCAAATGGCTTTCCAATGAGCCTGATCAGACCACAAAGGAAAGTTACAATGGAGGTCACAAGTCATACCACCCCTCCAAAGAAGTGTTTCTTACTATATTAAACAACATTCCTTTATCAAAAGATTTCACCTATTTAATTAAGACTCAGAAAATAAAAACGCATAATATTTCATATGTGAGTGTACCCCTTTAAGATATCTTGTCTCTGGGAACATTGAAATCCCCTTAAACCCAAAACGTTTGCTACAAACAAAACCTAATAATTATATCAATACCCTCAAATAACTTGTTTTAAATTTCCTCAATGTTTCATGTAACTCATTCAGTCTTTAAAGGATTGTCTCCCCCAAATGCTTTATACCCTGCCAATAAACTCACACAATTGTGATAAACGTGCACTGTCCCTTTAACATAAAATAAAATCAGCCTGCAATCCACTTTGCGGGCTTTTCATTGTTCCCCATAATGAAAACAGATTCTAATATTAGTATACCTTAACCTCCTGTTTAACTTCAAATGGTGTTATCTGAACAATCAAACCAAAATCAATAACCGGGAATTATTGTAAAACGATATTCAGCTACAAATATTTGGAACTTTTTTTTCCGTAAAGTGACTCAAAGCTATAATGCACGCATTTTCCCTCTAAATGACACAACCAATTTTCTCTGTCATAATTCGAGGAATGTTATTGTGTAGTCAACGTAATTACGCAGTTTTACCTTCCAACTTCCTCTACCCCAAAATGTAAACGTACCATGTACTTTGCTAAATTCATAAGAACATTTTGATGGGCACAAATCTATCGTAATTGTCTCTGTATTATTATTTAGAATTAATCAGATTTAGATAACTGTCTCATCCCATGACCCAGCACCTTAAAAAAATAAAAATAAAATACGCCTCCATTCCCAATAGGCTATTCCAGTGATCATTTGGGAAACACAATGTATTACATAGAAATTGCCTCGCCATTATCTCGAACGAATTAGTCTCTCAATTCAACCTAAACAAAATCTGGACAAAACCCATAAATATTTGAACTACAATCAGAATTAATTTTAGTCTATCAATGTCAAGGCTGAGACACGAACCCCAGTCCCCCGCATTGAAGGCAAAAACTTTACCCCAACGCCATTCAAATGATTGAGATCCCGAGCCAATAACCATACCATTATAATTGTCTATACTAGCAAACTCCGGCACCGAGACAATTCCCAGAAAACATTACAATTCAAAGGCCCAAGCTTTTCCCCAGCGAGGATTCTCCTTATTCTCCGTTTTAGCGTCTCCAATATCAAACCAGGCTCCCCGTCGACTGGGAGCCCGTTGGGCGCGGCAATGCTGCCTTCTTCTGTCCACTCCCTGTATAGCTTTTCTCCCCGCTTCTACCACCATTTATTTCTAAAGTGGACTTCAAAGTTTTCAACACCTTCTCAGTCTCTTGACTAGTCATTGTTAGGTACATTTGGGGTGTGTATCATATAATTTTTAGAATTATTTCCAATACCAATTCGCCACTTTTTTTCATGTCAACGTTGCTACCTCCTTAGTCAATTAACAGTAATGACTTCAAGAAATACCCGTAGGTCGTTCAAACTGGTATTAACTATTCCCACTCAATACTCAATGTACTACATTCATTCAGTGAACTTATCTTATTTCCAATAAAACCCATCTCATTACCCTTAGGTCATTCAACTGTTATTGTACGTCGACGAATAACTAATGTACCACAGTCACTCGTTGAACTTATCTTATTTCCAATAAAACCCATCTCATTACCCTTAGATCATTCTCCTGTTATTGTACGCCGACGAATAACTAATGTACCACAGTCACTCGAGGAACTTATCTTATTTCCAATAAAACCCATCTCATTACCCTTAGGTCATTCAACTGTTATTGTACGTCGACGAATAACTAATGTACCACAGTCACTCGAGGAACTTATCTTATTTCCAATAAAACCCATCTCATTACCCTTAGGTCATTCAACTGTTATTGTACGTCGACGAATAACTAATGTACCACAGTCACTCGAGGAACTTATCTTATTTCCAATAAAACCCATCTCATTACCCTTAGGTCATTCAACTGTTATTGTACGTCGACAAATAACTAATGTACTACAGTCACTCGAGGAACTTATCTTATTTCCAATATAACACAGGTCTCTTGCCTGTACTATTATCCGTAGATCATTCAGCCCGTCATCAGTACACCGACTGATAACTAATGTACCACAATCATTCGATTTGTCCTTATCAAATCTTCATTCACACCAGTAAGTACGCCGACTCACCCACACAAACCAGTAGGTACGCCGACCCACCTAGTACATTACATTCGCTGTTATATTGCCATTCATCCACACTCACACAAGTAGATTCGCCGACCCACCCTCATATAAACCAGTAGCTTCGCCGAACTACCTAGTACATTACATTCGCAGTTATATTGCCGTTCACCTCACATTCACACTGGTAGGTTCGCCAACCCACCCTCACATAAACCAGTAGCTTCGCCAAACTACCTAGTACATTACATTCACTGTCATACCATAAAAGTGATCGATCAGTTCAAAATTGCATTTACCACTATGTAATCCTTATGGTCCTTTACCAATATAAATTAATAGAATTTGGTTACTTACATCAAACAGGTGTCTCACAAAACTAAATTTGGATTACTCCAATGTGCAGAACTTTAGTTTTTCACAACAGGTGTCTGCCTACCTTTTTTAGTTGACCGGTCAGGATTTGTGAGACACACCATCCGACTACAGTACTGGCCAATCGGCCGGACAATTTCCAGCGATGTCCTTTACCAGATCACGTCGGGGTCACCATGTTAGATTTGCGTCAATTCGAATCTGGTATCAGGATAAATATGACAATGTGTCACCGATTGTATACTATGTATTTTTTATTAGCTAAGCAATAAGTGGTAAATGCAACTTTGGTATATATGGGCTCTCTGTAATACCACACAGGGCAGAACAGAGAACTGACAAGATGTATGTAAACAATATTCTTTATACTGTGATAGACATAGTTCCAACCCGTCTGTTGGCCTATCACAGTAGAGACTGGGCTTGGTTTAGACTCTCCTAGCCTATTATTGATTGTTGTCGTACGAGCTGGTACCAGCCCCCGGGCGCTCCAGTTGATAGATGTAACATGCTGTGAAGAATATCTATGCGCTCATGCTCGATACCGTTATCTCGCACCTGGATCCTGTTATCTAACAAAAGACAGCTTGTTCTCGCAACACCCCGCTCTGAATGTGCCCCCTCCCAACTCATTAAACAGTTCCTGTCTTCATGCTACTCTGTATTTTTCCATCATGAGAAAGGGCCATGGCCCTGAAACTGTTAACAATGTTTCAAGTCAGCTATGTTGCATAACACATACATACATCAACACAAGCCAACAGCAGATAATATTAAATCACATATATGGTAACGGGCTATAGTGCATAACACAGAAACCTCATAGTATCACCAGCTGTGCCTGACACTTCAGCAATGCAGGGTGGCAAGCCTGCTCGAATGTCTAGGTGAATGGCTGTTTGCAAAGTGAGTTGGTGCTTCGGCGCAGACAAGAATCACCCCATTTGTGTTATCGACCCTACGATTCTGAGATTAAGAGGCTCATGCTCAAACGTCTGCGCTTGCCAGGTAGGTCAATTGTGGTACTGACTTGGACCAAATATCGTACAGCTATGTTTTTTCAAAATATGGTGATCAGTGAGAGTGCTGTGCGTAGCTACTGTCGCGCAGGCGGTTAGCGCGTGTTACTTATACATCAGTATGCAGCGAAGCAATGCCAAGGTTGTGAGTTCGAGCCTCACCAGGAGCAAGTGCTTTTCTTGAACCCTCTGCCTGTCTATTTCTTGTCCAGAAAAGGAGCATTTATTCAGTCTATTTCATAAGTAATTGGTATGTCATTGAGATAACAGGTCAGACTACAGGCACAGCTACGATTCAAGTCCATAGTCTTCTGAATCACCAGCTATGCCTGACACGTCAGCAATGCAGGGTGGCAAGCCTGCTGGAAAATCCAAGCGGTTGGCTGTTCGCGAAGTGAGTTGGTACTTCGAGAGAGAAAATAAGCACCCCACATGGGGCTCGAGCACACGACCCTGAGCTTAAGAGTATCATGCTCTACCGACTGAGCTAGCCAGGTACCTCAACAGTAACATTGAATTGGTCCGAATATCGTACAGCTCCGTTTGTTTAAAATATGGTGATCAGTGAGAGTGTTATTAATGGATCCTGTGGTGCAATCGGTGAGTGTCTTGTGCTTATACAGCAATATGCAGCAAATTGATGAAAGGGTTGTGAGTTCAAGCCTCGCCATGAACAAGTATTCATCTTGAACCCTCTCCCTGTCTATTTCTTGTCCAGAAAAGGAGCACTTTTTCAATCCATTTAGGAGGACAATTCATAGGTAATAGGTATGTCATTGAGATAACAGGTCAGAGTGCAGGCACAGCTAGGATTCAGATCCATAGTCTTCTGAATCACCAGCTATGCCTGACACGTCAGCAATGCAGGGTGGCAAGCCTGCTCGAAAGTCCAAGCGGAGGGCTGTTTGCGAAGTGAGTTGGTACTTCGACAGAGAAAATAAGCACCTAACGTGGGGCTCAAACCCACGAACCTGAGATTAAGAGTCTCGTGCTCTACCGACTGAGCTAGCCAGGTTCCTCAACAGCAATATTGAATTGGTCCGAATATTGTACAGCTCCGTTTGTGCAAAATATGGTGATCAGTGAGTGTTGTTAAGCCTGTTTTATGACTGAGGGTTCAACTAAAGAGCTACCAAGACTTCAAAAGCCCTACACTACCTAATAACGATATAATAGTATTTAGCCAGAATTGTGATGCTTTTAATACATTTTTTTTATTATACAAAATACATACAGGACAATGACAAGACAACCATAAATAACTCAGGACAGTGTACATGACAATACTCCCAACATAACAAACACATAGATGATACAGCGCAATAAGTAGGGAACACCTTGGAGTGATATCAATCAATAATAAAGTAGAAGAATAACACTGTTTTTTCATTGGAGTCCCCAGTCAGTTGTGTAACCTTCAGTTGCATCTCCAGTTAGTAGTGTGCAGAGTTGCTGTAGGTACTCACATAGAATGTGTGACCAGGGGACCCTGAGATGCTGGAGCCAGGTCTTGAGCAGATACTCTCAGATGAGGACCTGGTAGGCTGCGGGCGAAAGAGAGACTGTGTCAGCCACTAACAACTAACAATGACATAGTTGCCACATTTGCACACAGAAGGAGCTTCGATGGTGACGATGTCCAGTGCCTTCAGGAAGTATTCAGACCCCTTGACTTTATCCACATTTTGTTACGTTACAGCTTTATTCTAAAATGGTTTAAATAAATCAATTTCCTCAGCAATCTACACACAATACCCCATAATGAAAAAGCGAAAACAGGTTTTTAGAAGTTTTTGCAAATGTATATAATTTATTTTGATATATATACACCTTATTTCCATAAGTATTCAGACCCTTTGCTATAAAATTGAGCTCAGGTGCATCTTGTTTCCATTGATCATCCTTCAGATGTGTCACGCCCTGACCATAGAGAGCTGTTTATTCTCTATGTTGGTTAGGTCGGGTATGGTATGGTATGGTTCCCAATCAGAGGCAGCTGTTTATCGTTGACTCTGATTGGGGATCATATTTAGGTAGCCATTTCCCCATTGTGCTTTGTGGGATCTTGTCTATGTATAGTTGCCTGTGAGCATTATTAAACCTTCACGATTCGTTTGTTCTCTTTGTTGTTTTGTTCTTTGAGGTTTTCTATTCCAAAATAAAGGATGGAAACATACCACGCTGCGTCTTGGTCCACTTCTTGTAACGATCGTGACAGAAGATCCCACCACAAACGGACCAAGCAGCGTGGCCAGGAGGAGCAGGTATCCTGGGCCTGGGAGTATATCCAGGAGGTAAAGACATCCTGGACTTGGGAGGAGATAATGGCAGGAGATGAAAGCCTTCCATGGAAGCAGACGCAAGCGGTGAAGGAAGGACAACGACGGCACTGGGGTTTGCGGCCATGACGCAAGCCCGAGAGGCAGCCTCAAAAAACATTTTTGGGGGGGCATACAAAGTGGTCGGCGAGGCCAACGGGCGAGTCTGAGATCGAAGAGGAATATTGGGATAGACTGAGCGAGGAGTATTGTGAGATAGTTGAGGGGAGTGATGAGGTAGAGTGGATGGTTTGGTGTCTGGAGCAAGACAGTCGCCATGAGGAGCGTGGGACCATGTTTTGCGGAGATACGCAATGTGCGCATCCAGAGCCAGGGGGCCTTTGTGCCAGCTTCTCGCACTTGCCGTGCGAAAGTGAGCATCCAATGAGGACGGGTTGTGCCTACTCAGCGCTCCTGGTCTCCAGTATGCCTCCTCGGTCCAGGATATCCTTCGCCGGCTCTAAGCACTGTGTCGCCAGTGCACCTTCACAGCCCAGTGCGTCCTGTGCCAGCGCCCCGCACTTGCCGGGCTAAAGTGAGCATCCATCCAGGACGGGTTGTGCCAGCTCTACGCTCTAGACCTTCAGTGCGCCTCCACAGTCCAGTATGTCCTTTGCCCCCTCCCCGTACGCGCCCTGAGGTGCGTGTCATCAGCCTGGTGCCACCTGTACCGGTCCCACGCATCAGGCCTCCAGTCCGCCTCTACAGTCCAGAGATTCCGGCGACAGTTCCCAGTCCAGAGCTTCTGACGACAGTTAACAGTCCAGAGCTTCCCGCGACGGTCCACAGTCCGGAACCTCCAACGATGGTCAACAGTCCGGAACCTCCAACGACGGTCCACAGTCTAGAACCTCCTACGACGGTCTGGAACCTCCTGAGACGGAACGCGGTCCAGAACCTACTGAGACGGTCCAGAGCCTCCAGCGACCGTATGCAGTCCAGAGCCTTCAGCGAGCGTCTGCGGTTCAGAGCCTCCAGCGACAGTCTGCGTTCCAGAGCCTTGTGACGACCCTCCCACTCTGTCTGCCGTATTCTCTCTTTGTTCTTGTTTCCTTATTAGGATGCCGGTGGGCGGAGTTGGGAGGGTCGTCAGCTACATGGGAAACACCTGGGCCCGGTGTGTCCCAGGATAAATACACCACTTCCCCATTCATGGAGGAGACTGTCTCCATGCAGACACCTTTATAGATTTTGTTGTGTATCTTGGTGGCCTTTTGGTTGTTTGCTTTGGCACCTTTCAACGCCCTGCATTATCACATTCATGCATGCAAAACACTCACTTACACTACTGATTACTGATTACACACACCATTGTATATTACACTTAGTTACATTATTTAATAAATATACATTTTGTTACTCCTTATCTCCACGTTGTCTCCCTTTTGTTACGGGCTTTGAGCCGGTTCGTGACAGCCTCCAGCAACCATCTGCGGTCAAGAGCCTCCAGCAACAGTCTGCGGTCCAGAGCCTCCTGCGGGGGTTCCCAGTCCAGAGCCTCCTGCGAGGGTTCCCAGTCCCAGCCTCCGGCGAAGATCTACAGTCCGGAGTCCCCGGCAACGATCTACGGCATGGAGTCCCCGGCGACGATCCATGGTCCGGAGCCTCCGGCGATGACCCACGGTCCGGTTCCTCCGATGACGTATCCATGAGCGGAGTGGGTACTTCACCCCGCCCCGGAGCCGCCCCCGACGGCAGATCCCCAACCCGGACCCTCGTCTATTGAGTCAGGTTTTGCAGTCGGAGTACGCACCTTTTGGGGGGGGGGGATATTGTCTACTTTATGTATAGTTGCCTGTGAGCATTTTGGTCTACTCCTTATGACGGACATGACAAGATGTTTCTTCAACTTGATTAGAGTCCACCTGTGGTAAATTCAATTGTTTTAACATCATTTGGAAAGGCACACACAGGTCTATATGAGGTTGAAAATGCATGTCAGAGTAAAAACCATGCCGTGAGGTCGAAGGAATTGTCCGTAGGGCTCCGAGACAGGATTGGGTCATGGCACAGATCTGGGGAAGGGTACCAAAAAGTGCCTGCAGCATTTAACGTCCCCAAGAACAAAGTGGACTCTAACATTCTTAAATGGAAGAAGTTTGGAACCACCAAGACTCTTCCTAGAGCTGGCCGCCCGGCCAAACTGAGCAATCGGGGGAGAAGGGCCTTGGTCAGGGAGGTGACCAAGAACCCCATGGTCACTCTAATAGAGCTCTAGAGTTCCTCTGTGGAGATGGGTGAACCTTCCAGAAGGACAACCTACTCTGCACTCCACCAATCAGGCCTTTATTGCAGAGTGGCCAGACAGAAGCCACCCCTCAAGAAAAAGAACATGACAGCCCGCATGGAGTTTGCCAAAAGGTACCTAAAGGACTCTCAGACCATGAGAAACAAGATTCTCTGGTCTGATGAAACCAAGATTGAAATCTTTGGCCTGAATGCCAAGCATCACGTCTGGAGGAAGCCTGGCACCATCCCTACTGTGAAGCATGGTGGTGGCAGCATCATGCATTGGGTGTGTTTTTCTGTGGCAGGGTATGGGAGACTAGTCAGGATCGAGGCAAAGGACCTCGAGTGCTCAGGACCTCAGACAGGGGTGAAAGTTCACCTTCCAACAGGACAATGACCCTAAGCACACAGACAAGACAAGTGGCTCTAGGAGAAGTCTCTGAATGTCCTTGAGTACTGAATAAAAAGTACTGAGTAAAGGGTCTGAATACTTGTGTATATGTGATATTTCATTTCTATAACCAATTGTTTGCTTTGTCATTATGATGTATTATGTGTAGATTGATGAGGGGCAAAAAACAATTGAATACATTTTTGAATAAAGCTGCAACCTAACAAAATGTGGAAAAAGGTCTGAATACTTTCCGATGACACTGAACAAAAATAGTTACAGTTCATACAGGAAATCAGTCAATTGAAAAAAATATTCAGCCCCAATCTATGGATTTCACATGACTGGGCAGGGGCGCAACCATGGGTGTGCCTGGCTCTCCAGTGGGTGGACCTATGCCCTCCCAGGCCCACCCATGGTTGCGCCCCTGCCCAGTCATGTGAAATCCTCTTCTTCTTTTTTTTCAGCCAATCAGAATTAGTTTTATTCCACAAAAGGGCTTTATTTTTATTACAGTCAGAAGGTCCTGGGCTGGCTGGTTACATGTGGTTACACGTTACAACATATGGTTGTGACGTGGGTTGGACGTACTGCCACATCCTCTAAAACCACACATTTTAGAGGCCTTTTATTGTCCCTAGCAGAAGGTGAACCTGTGTAATGATCATGCTTCTTGATATGCCACACCTGTTAGGTGGGTGGATTATCTTGGCAAAGGAGAAATGCTTACTAGCAACCAATTTCTGCACCAAATTTGAGAGAAATAAGCTTTTGTGCGTATGGAACATTTCTGGGATCTTTTATTTCAGCTCATGAAACATGGGACCAACACTTTACATGTTGCGCTTAATTTTAGTTTAGTTTAAATGAGTGTGACAGGAATTGGAGCGCATTCAAACATTTGTGACCAACACACAAACAAACATCAGCCTTTCCCTTTACCCAAATGCCCTCTTTCCCTTTAAGAAGGACACCTTAAAGATATATTCTTAAAAGTATCTGTTAACAGTTTGTAAATGCCTTTCAAATTAGGTCATTTTTCAGGTGCAACCAGACCTTTCAGAAATGTCCCTTTGTTTTGACTTTGAATAGCTTGATCGGTAAGTCTAGCCTGATTACCACTCTCTTTAGCTAACATTACACTCCTTGCCACTCCTTGTAATTGCTTGTCAGACTGGACTTTTGGAAATCTCAACGTTCAATATGCAGCCGGATTTACGGCACAGTTGCTGATTGGTAGTTGGAAACAACATTAATATTTTCCATGATAATGTCATGGAACATGCAGTGCGTGCAAATTTGGTGCAATATTGAATTAGAATTTTAAGAACAACAGCAAACTGTCAGGGTCTAGGTGATGTGGATAAGGCGGAGGACACAGAGATGAGTAATAATAGTAACTTTACTCAGAAATAATCTTCCAACAAGGAGAACAAAAATCCAGAATCACATAAACGAGACAACTGACAACAGTAAACACATACAAAACCATGATGGCTCCAGGGGGTTAAATAGGGAAATAATTCAAACGT
Source organism: Oncorhynchus nerka (assembly GCF_034236695.1). Lineage (NCBI taxonomy): Eukaryota > Metazoa > Chordata > Actinopteri > Salmoniformes > Salmonidae > Oncorhynchus > Oncorhynchus nerka. The sequence continues at coordinate 7,022,388 of NC_088411.1, forward strand.
AATAGGAACAAGGTGTGTACAATCAAGACAAAACAAATGGAAAAAGAAATGTAGATCGGTGTAGGCTAGAAATCCGGTGATGTCAACAGCAGCCTGAACAAGGCCTCAACTTCGGTGGAAGTCCTGACACAAACAATACCTTTACCGTTATCTGTTGCAGTAATTTCCTTCTGAAAAGGCAGTGTCAATGCAAGATCATCATCATTAAGAAGATTAAGATGTCCATTAAGATGTCCATTAAGATGTCCAACACAGAGCCATATACAGAAGAAACTCAACCACTACACTTTTGCAGGAACTGTTCTCACCCCTAAGGGCAAAAACAGTGAGTCAGTCCTCCAGGTTTCTATTTCTGTGTTGTGAATGAACCTGTCGGTGTAGGCTTTTACCTTGGGTACTCAAGTAAATACAAATTAACACTGCAAATGTGCTTTTTGTGTAAAGCAGTGCATAGCAGACTACTGCACATTTACTGTAGGAGCTAAAAAGCTGCAAACATCTGGCCTGCTTAGAGTCTTGCAGCTGTGTTTGGTATAAAAAAAAGGGAGAGGGGATGGCCTTAATCTGGGCCGCTGCGGCGTTTTAGGATGAGAACCCTAAAAGAGAGGACAATCTGTAACTAGTGCTGATTGTCTAGTGCTGACTTTTGAGGTTTTGGTTTGATCATGAAAAAATTATTATGATTTTTGATTTTGGTTTCGAATTTAAATGCACTATGCATTATGTGGGTTGAATGCTGTAACAACACAGAATAAAACAATTCATAACAGTTCCATGATGGTAGTGACTCTGCTTATCACTTATTAACCATCATTGAATAAAATTACTTTACTTTAATAAAATATTTCAGTTGTGTATATTATATTTGTTTAATTTAACTTTATTATTTTATTCCAAGTCATCATCTCAATTCTATTGAGCTGCTGCCTATACTGTCTGACAAAATCACTATTTTAGTAGTTGTTCCAAGTAAATAAGGGATACTTTTAGGACTGCTGACCACAAATACCTAACGAAGCAACCTATCTCTCATTTTAAACCACTAGATGCGGTTTTCCATTGTGCTCTTAGATTAATTACTGTTGACGGTCATAGAACTCATCATTGTGTTTTGTATCAAAAGGTTTGTTGGGCCTCCTTGTATGCAAAGAGAGAGCAGCATTTTCTTGTGTTTATCTACAAAACACTCATGCAGAAACCTATGTACCTATAATCAATAATTTAATTTAGACTAACAAATGACCAATTCCGGTCTCAGGCTTGGATAACACTGGAGGCCCCTTCGGTCTCCACAGTAAAGCTTCTTTTTTTGTGCCCTTTATGTGGAACAACTTACAGAGCTCTCTGAAATTAGATGTTCTGGTCCCCCTTAGTCAGTTCAGAGTAATGATTGGAGACTTACATTGATAAATGTCTGTTTTTCTTAATATGTTTTGTGTAATTTATGTAATGTTGTATATTGTATGTTTGATGTATTTAAACAGGGCTCATCTGTGAAATAGGCCCTACTCTCAGGATGACCTGTCAAAATAAAGGTTAAATAAATAACAATTATTCTGTCTCGGCAGGGTAGCCTAGTGGTTAGAGCATTGGACTAGTAACCGGGAAGGTTGTGATTTCAAACCCCCGAGCTGACAAGGTACAAATCTGTTGTTCTGCCCCTGAACAGGCAGTTAACCCACTGTTCCTAAATAAGAATTTGTTCTTCACTGACTTGCCTGGTTAAATAAAGGTAAAAAATAAAAATATATAGCAGGTGTAAAAGACCATACAAGGAGCCTCGCAATGGATTATGGTCATTGGGGTTAATTATCTGCACTAAACTATATAAAACATTGGCCTGTTGGAAACTACTACTCCCATGCATAAAAACCGAAAAATAACTGTCATTTCGGTTAATCGCTCAGCACTATCCGTAACACACTTTTTAATTTTTGGAATTGACCAGCCAAACCACCCTTCTTAACACTCGCTTAACCCTGAAGCCAAACGCACCAATGTGTCAGAGGAAACACCATTCAACTGAAAACCGAAGTCAGCCTGCAAGTGCCCGGCCTGCCACAAGGAGTCGCTAGATTGCGATGAGCCAAGTAAAGCACCCCTGTTGTATGGGGCAGCAGCCTCTAATGTGCTAGTGATGGCTATTTAACAGTCTGATGGCCTTGAAAAATAAGCTGTTTTTCAGTCTCAAGGGGTCCCAGATTTGATGCACCGGTACTGACCTCACATTCTGGTTGATAGCAGGGTGAACAGGCAGTGGCTCGGGTGGTTGTTGTACTTGATGATCTTTTTGCCCTTCCTGTGTCCTGGAGGGAAGGTATTTTGCACCCGGTGATGCGTTGGGCAGACTGCACCACCCTCTGGAGAGCCTTGTGGTTGCGGGGCGGTGCGGTTGCCGTTCCAGGTGGTGATACAGCCCGACAGGATGCTCTTAATTGTGCATCTGTAAAAGTTTGTGAAGGTTTTAGGTGCCATGACAAAATTCTTCAGCCTCCTGAGGTTGCGCCGTCTTCACTATTCTGTCTGTGTGGGTGAACCATTTCAGTTTGCCAGCGATATGTAAGCAGAGGAACTTGAAGCTTTCCACCTTTCCACTGGGGTCCCGTCGATGTGAATAGGGGGGTGCTCCCTCTGCTGTTTCCTAAAGTCCACGATCAGCTCCTTTGTTTTGTTTATGTTGAGTGAGAGATTGTTTTCCTGGCACCACATTCCCAGGTCCCTCACCTCCTCCCTGTAGTCTGTTTCGTCATTGTTGTTAATCAGACCTACTACTGTTGTATCATCTGCAAACTTGATGATTGAGTTGGAGGTGTGCATGGCCAAGCAGTCATGTGTGAAAAGGGAGTACAGGAGGGGGCTGAGCACCCACCCTTGTGGGGCCCCAGTGTTGAGGATCAGCGAAGTGGAGATGTTGTTTCCTGGCGGCCCGTCAGGAATCCAGGACCCAATTGCACAGGGCGGGGTTGAGACCTAGGGCAGTGTGATGGCGATTGCGTCATCTGTGAACCAATAGAGGCGGTAAGCAAATTGAAGTGGGTCTAGGGTGACAGGTAAGGTGGAGGTGATATGATCCTTGACTAGTCTCTCAAAGCACTACAGGATGACAGAGTGAGTGCTATGGGGCGATAGTCATTTAGTTCAGCTACCTTTGCAATCTTGGGTACAGGAACAATGGTGGGCATCTTGAAGCATGTGGGGACAGCAGACTGGGATAGGGAGAGATTGAATATGTCCGTAAACACACACGCATGCTCTGAGGATGTGGGTAGGGATGCCATCTGGGCCGGCAGCCTAGCGAGGGTTAACACTTTTAAATGTCTTACTCACATCGGCCGCAGAGAAGGAAAGCTCACAGTCCTTGGTAGCGGGCCGCAGTTGGTGGCACTGTGTTATCCTCAAAGTGGGCAAAGAATGTGTTTAGCTTGTCTTGAAGCAAGATGTCGGTGTCCGCGGCGTGGCTGGTTTTCCTTTTGTAATCCGTGATCGTCTGTAGACCCTGCCACATACGTCTCATGTCTGAGCCATTGATTTGCGACTCCACTTTGTCTCGATACTGCTGTTTTGCCTGTTTGATTGCCTTGTGGAGGGAATGACTACTGTTTGTTTTCTGCCATATTCACTATCACCTTGCCACGGTTAAATGTGGTGGTTCATTGCTTTCAGTTTTGCGCGAATGCTGCCATCTATCCACTGTTTCTGGTTAGGGTAGGTTTTAATAGTCACATTGGGTACAACATCTCCTATACACATCTTGATAAGCTCGATAACCGTCTCAGTGTTCACGTCAGTATTATTCTCCGAAGCTACCCGGAACATATCCCAGTCCGCGTGATCAAAACATTCCTGAAGCATGGCTTCCGATTGGTCAGACCCGTGTTGAATAGTCCTTAGCATGGGTACTTCCTATAGGAAGGGAGGAGCAAAATGGAGTCATGCTAAGATTTGCCGAAAGGAGGGCGGGGGAAGGCCTTGTATGCATCCCGGAAGTTGGAGTAACAATGGTCCAGTGTTTTTCCAGCGCGAGTGCTACAGTTGATATGCTGATAACATTTAGGTAGCCTTTTTCTCAATTTTGCTTTGTTAAAATCCCCAGCTACAATAAATGTTGCCTCAGGATATATGGTTTCCAGTTTGCATAAAGTTCAGTGAAGTTCCTTGACGGTGGTATCGGCTTGAGGGGGGATATACACGGCTGTGACAATAACCGAAGAGAATTCTCTTGGGAAGTAATACGGTCTGAATTTGATTGTGAGGTATTCTAGGTCAGGTGAACAAAAGGACTTCCTGTATATTATTACAATTACACAATGAGTTGTTAATCATGAAACATACACCCCCGCCCTTCTTCTTCCCGGAGAGATGTTTATTCCTGTCGGCAGGACCGACTCCGACAGTATATCCCGAGAGAGCCATATTTCCGTAAAACAGGGTATGTTACTATCCCTGATTTCTCTCTGGAAAGAAACCCTTGCCCTGATCTCAACAACTTTGTTATCTAGGGACTGAACATGAAGGAGTAATATACCTGGTAGCAGTGGGTGGTGTGCGCACCTCCTAAGTCTGACTAGAAGACTGCTCCAAATTGCTCTTCTCCGGCAGCATTGTTTTGGGTCTGCCTCTGGAATCAGTTCAAATGCCCTGGGTGATGCGAACAAATGATCCGCTTCGTGAAAATCGTAGTGCTGGTCATAGTGCTGGTAAGTTGACGCTGCTCTGATATCCAATAGTTCTTCCCGAGTGTATGTATGTATGTATTTATGTAATAACAGATAAGATCCTGACCTACCAATGTAAGAAATAATGCAATAATGAGTTTACTGAGAGCTAGAAGCGAGGCAGCCCTCTCTGTCGGGGCCATCCTCTCAGACAGTATATCCTGAGTGAGCCATGTTTCCGTGAAACAGAGTATGTTACAATCCCTGATGTCTCTCTGGAAGGAAATCATCGCCCTGAGCTCGTCAACTTTATTATCTAGAAACTGAACATTAGTGAGTTATATACTCGGAAGCGATGGGTAGTGTGCGCGCCTCCTGAGTTGGACTAAAAGTCCACTCTGAATACCTCTTCTCCGCCGGCAGTGTTTTGGATCAGCCTCTGGAATCAGTTCAATTGCCCTGCGGGTACAAACAAAAATCTGATTCGGGAAAGTCGTATTCCTGGTTGTAATGCTGGTAATGCTGGGGTGTTACCGCAGCTCTGATATCCAAAAGTTCTTCCCGGATGTTTGTAATAACACAAAATAATTCTGGGCAAATAATGTAAGAAATAATACAAAATACTGCAAAGTTGCCTAGGAGCAAGAAGCACAGCCATGATGTTCTATACGTATGTCATGGCCATAGCAAACTCTCTGTAACGCCCATAACATTCTCTGTCATACCCATAACACTGTCCATTTGATTCGCCCTGACTACAGTTGTCATCCAAATGAACAGAGAACTAAATTGTAATTACCATAAGACTTTTACGATCACATTTACCAGAATATTTGCTTATAAATGATTTGTGAAACACGAAGGCCTTATGAAATTTTGTCAAACATCAACTTCACTGTCATGAAACAAGCTGTTGTCTTGATTCCAAACAGTCTTGACGTGATAAGTGAACAAGATAATTCAAGCTGGCAGTGTGTTTGACGGAGTTGATCAATTTTACCCTGTATTTCTCTTCAGCTCTGCTATTGTTCTTACAGTCTGGATGCCATACTGTAGATCCTGTGGAGAGAGAAGAAGAGCTCAGAAGAGCCTAAATGTGTAGCAGACTTGGGTTCAAATACTATTTTCTTTCGATTAAATACTTTTGCTGTGCTTGATTGAGCTTGCCTGACACAATTACACTAATGTGCAAACTCTGCCAATCAGGCACTCCAGGCAGGCTCAATCAAGAACTCAAAGTTATAGAAAGAAAATAAATACTAGTTGAACCCAGGTCTGGATGCATAGCTACATCTGAAGGCATGCATCTGTAAATCTTGACTTCCTTGAATTTTCATCCCTGATTTCCTCCTTTTCCATTCATGCTTTTACAAAGTGCATACAACAACATTCTAAATAACCTTGACTCAGTGCATGACTAATTGAAACTTCCACTGAAGTGGAGGTTAGTATTCTCCCCTGTGTGAACATACACAAATGTTTACAGTACTTGAAATTCCACTAGATGTACTTGCCCTGGAAACCCACCTTGCAGGTACATTTCCTCTCCTTCTGTGAACATGTAGTTGCATCTGCTGCACCTTGCACAACTGGGATGGTAATGCTTGTCACCTGCCTGGAGAAGGGAGTCAAACGTCACACAGTAGCATGCACTGTAAACCACAATGTGCTGTCAATACTCAAAACTCTTGAGGAAACCCCTTTCACTTAACAGAGTATAGTTACTTAAAAGGATATTGTAGTTATTACACAAACCGATAAAGTCACTGTGACCCTGTAAAGGGTCCAGATTTGAGTTGTATCAGGTTAAAAAGGTTGAGTAATGCCCCCACTAAGCCACACCTCCAATGTAATTTCCCAGTGTGCCTTGCTTTTTCGAGTTAATTGTAGAGTTACCAACCCATGACTGTATTTGTTAGTGACAGGTTGTTGAATTTGTTCATTTTCATTCCTGTGGCTTTTACCATGTAAGTTCCTAGGCAATGTTATCATTATAATAAAACTCTTCATGAAATAAATAGCTTGGAGACCTTTTGCTGAGGCCTAGCTTTATTCTAATAATTTGGTTTACAGATCACATCCCCATCAGGCTTTGAAGTAGGGTTGCAGAATTTCCAGAAAGAAAAAATTAATGATTAAAGGATTTCCAGAAAACCTAATAAATTTACCAGAATTTTGCAACTCTACCTGCAACTCAGATTTTTCTGCCTAGCAAAGTCATGTCTGAGTTCTATTGGAATCCAGCCAGGGTTAGGATAGCCAACATTTGAACATTTTATTCACCCACAACATACATTCATAATAACTACCAGGGTCTGAAACTGTGTGTGGAGACTACCTAATCCAATTAAACCGGAACAACCATTTCAATAACGGGTTCAACAAATCTAACTAAATGATTGGATTAGTTAAAAAAAAAAGTAATTTATGATGAATCAATCAATTACTCAATGTACATGCAAAAACACAGACATTAAATTAAAAACAATTCCCCAAAAATCTGCCTGCTAGTAGAGCATGTTGGGAAAAAAGTCAAAAGATCAAATCAACCTCTAGTGGCCTCATGGGTGGAATGAAGTGTCATTTTTGGATACAAACTCAAAATAGAATGCATTTGAACTCTATCTGACATGGTACAGGTGTTTAATTTTGTGAAAGACATGAACCATGTGTGTGAAGTGTATACCGTTGTTTCAAATTAGATTGGTTTAAGACTATCAAGAATCATTCTCTGGGACCCTGATTTAGCCCACTGCAGTAAAATGTTAAAGAGCCACTGCCCCTAAAAAGCAACTAATCCCTTTGAAAACAGCCTATGTGGCATTGATATGAGTCAGACACATTCATTATAGTGTCAAAATTGACTACATAGTGTAAATAGGATCATTTCGGTCGTAAATTCTCAAATGGAGCTTGAAACCTCAACAATGAGGGCTCATGAGGGACGCAGCAGTCTATGGCACTGCATCTAAGTGCTAGAGGCATAACTACAGACCCTGGTTCGAATCCAGGCTGAATCACATCTGGCAGTGATTGGGAGTCCCGTAGGGCGGTGTACGTTTGGCTGGGGTAGGCCGTCATTGTAAATTACAATTTGTTCTTAACTGACTTGCCTAGTTAAATGAGTAAATGAAGGTTGTGTTTGAATTACAATTATGTGAACAAATCATGCCCCCTTCTGCCAAGCAGTGGTGGTGAGTATAATGAGAGGTACTGGAATATTATGACCTTTCTGGTATAATTTAGCTAACGATGTTAGATGACGTTATTGCTGGTTATGTAGGTAGCTATCTTTTGATCAAGCTAGGCAGGCTAGCCAACGTTGGCTAGCTAATGTTAGCGTAGCTAGGTAATTAGCTACCTCATTACAACTTAGTTAAGTCATAGGTCATACAAGTGTATTGTTTATTGTCTAGATAATGCTGATTATGTAACGTTATCATTTGATAATGATTGCGAGGAAGGCTAGCTAGCTACAGGCTACAAATCAGACTTCCAAGTAAGTTCGTAAGTCATACAATTGTATTCTGTATTGTCCAGTGAACAACTAAATAATGAATGCCGCTGTGGTGGTAGCTACAGTGCCTTCCGAAGGTATTCACACAAACATCCTGGTTGCTTCCCCTTGGTGAGGCGTTATTCTGTAACATGAAAGCTGGGAGTCGGGAAGCAAGTACAGGGAGTGAATAATTTTTATAAATAAACGAACATGGACCAAAACAATAAACACGAATAGCGTATAGACATGAAACAGACTCAATAACGCCTGAGGAAAGAACCAAGGGGAGTGACAGATGTAGGGGAGGTAATCAGGAAGGTGATGGAGTCCAGGTGAATCTCATGAGGCACTGGTGCGCATTATGATGGTGGCAGGTGTGCTTAATAATGAGGACTGGCAACGTCGAGTGCTGGAGAGGGGGAGCGGGAGTAAACATGACTGTCACGGCTGGCTGAAGGACTGGACCAAGGTGCAGCATGGTAAGCGTACAAGTTAACTTCCCACAAAACAGGTGGGGGAAAAGGGTACCTAAGTATGGTTCTCAATCAGAGACAACGATAGACAGCTGTCCCTGATTGAGAACCCTACCAGGCCAAGACAAAGAAATAGAAAACATAGAAAAAAGGACATAGAATGCCCACCCTAGTCACACCCTGGCCTAACCAAAATAGAGAATAAAAAGCCTCTCTATGACAGTATCCCCCCCTAAAGGTGCGGACTCCGGCCGCAAAACCTGACTCTAAAGGGGAGGGTCCGGGTGGGCCTTCTTACGGCGGCGGTGCGGGACGTGGACCCCGCTCCACCTCAGTCTGGGCCCCGCAGCGGGCCCTGGACTGAAGACCCTCATAGAGGGCGCCACTGAGCTGAGGGGCGCCTCTGGACTGAGAGGCTGCGGCTCTGGCAGCACCGGACAGGAGGGCGGCTCTGGCAGCTCCGGACAGGAGGGCGGCTCTGGCAGCTCCGGACAGGAGGGCGGCTCTGGCAGCTCCGGACAGGCGGGCGGCTCTGGCAGCTCCGGACAGGCGGGCGGCTCTGGCAGCTCCGGACAGGCGGCCGGCTCTGGCAGCTCCGGACAGGCGGCCGGCTCTGGCAGCTCCGGGCTCTGGCAGCTCCGGACAGGCGGGAGGCTCTGGCAGGGACAGGCGGGAGGCTCTGGCAGCTCCGGACAGGCGGGAGGCTCTGGCAGCTCCGGACAGGCGGGAGGCTCTGGCAGCTCCGGACAGGCGGGAGACTCTGGCAGCTCCGGACAGGGGGAGACTCTGGCAGCTCCGGACAGGGGGAGACTCTGGCAGCTCCGGACAGGCGGGAGACTGGCAGCTCCGGACAGGCGGGAGACTCTGGCAGCTCCGGACAGGCGGGAGACTCTGGCAGCTCCGGACCGGACAGGCGGGAGACTCTGGCAGCTCCGGACAGGCGGGAGACTCTGGCAGCTCCGGACAGTCGGGAGACTCTGGCAGCCCGGACAGGGGGAGACTCTGGCAGCTCCGGACAGGGGGAGACTCTGGCAGGGACAGGGGGAGACTCTGGCAGCTCCGGACAGGGGGAGACTCTGGCAGCTCCGGACAGGGGGAGACTCTGGCAGCTCCGGACAGGGGGAGACTCTGGCAGCTCCGGACAGGGGGAGACTCTGGCAGCCCGGACAGGGGGAGACTCTGGACAGGGGGAGACTCTGGCAGCCCGGACAGGGGGAGACTCTGGCAGCTCCGGACAGGCGGGAGACTCTGGCAGCCCGGACAGGCGGGAGACTCTGGCAGCTCCGGACAGGCGGGAGACTCTGGCAGCTCCGGACAGTCGGGAGACTCTGGCAGCTCCGGACAGGGGAGACTCTGGCAGCTCCGGACAGGGGGAGACTCTGGCAGCTCCGGACAGGGGGAGACTCTGGCAGCTCCGGACAGGGGGAGACTCTGGCAGCTCCGGACAGGGGAGACTCTGGCAGCTCCGGACAGGGGGAGACTCTGGCAGCTCCGGACAGGGGGAGACTCTGGCAGCTCCGGACAGGGGAGACTCTGGCAGCTCCGGACAGGGGGAGACTCTGGCAGCTCCGGACAGGGGGAGACTCTGGAAGCTCCGGACAGGGGGAGACTCTGGAAGCTCCGGACAGGGGGGAGACTCTGGCAGCTCCGGACAGGGGGGAGACTCTGGCAGCGCGCATACCGGCCTGTGAATACTCCGCCTCGGTACCGTGTGCATCACCGCATAGCACGGGGCCTGACCAGTCCCATGCTCGCCACGGTAAGCACGGGGAGTTGGCTCAGGTCTGCTTCCTGACTCTGCCACACTCCCCATGTGCTCCCTCCCAAGAAATGTTGGGGCTGCCTCTCGGGCTTCCTTGCCAGCCGTGTTCCCACATACCGCTGGTTCCTCTCTCCAGCTGCCTCTGCTCTCCTAGCTGCCGCCACCTGTTCCCATGGAAGGTGATCCCTTCCTGCCAGGATCTCCTCCCATGTGTAGACTCCCTTGCCGTCCAGAACGTCCTCCCATATCCAGGAGTCCACCTTACCATGCTACTTGTTCCGTTGGTGGTGGGAAGTTCTGTCACGGCTGGCTGAAGGACTGGACCAAGGTGCAGCATGGTAAGCGTACATTTGAACTTGATTTAACAATGACTCCGACAAAACGAAGAATAAAAAAATGTGAAGCTTTGGGCTATGTGCCCTGTACAACTACAAAGTTAACTTCAAAAAACAGGTGGGGGAAAAGGGTACCTACAGTGGGGCAAAAAAGTATTTAGTCAGCCACCAATTGTGCAAGTTCTCCCACTTAAAAAGATCAGAGGCCTGTAATTTTCATCATAGGTACACTTCAACTATGACAGACAAAATGAGAAAGAAAATCAAGAAAATCACATTGTAGGATTTATAATGAATTTATTTGCAAATTATGGTGGGAAATAAGTATTTGGTCACCTACAAACAAGCAATATTTCTGGCTCTCACAGACCTGTAACTTCTTCTTTAAGAGGCTCCTCTGTCCTCCACTCATTACCTTTATTAATGTCCACTCATTACCTGTATTAATGGCACCTGTTTGAACTTGTTATCAGTATAAATTAAGACAAATTAAGCAATCCTCCAGGACATAGGAATATTTTCTAGGAATATTTATGTCCGTTGCGTTATGCTAATTAGTGTCAGTCGATGATTACGCTCCCGGACCCAGGATGGGGAGTCACTAGAGGTTAAGCAATCCTCAAGGACAGTTTCCAGGTATGGGTGTTTAGATTTGTGTTTAGTGGACGTATTCCCCACAAAGTGGAGTGGTCATTTGCAACGACGTGATGTGCCATTTCTGTTCAAGGTGAAAGCAGATCGACTTTTGAGTGGGCTTGGCTTTAACAAAGCGTTTGACCTTTTTCTTCGTTACCTTTGTATCAGAGTCTATAGACAAAGCCTGTGGGCTTGTTCCTTGATCAAGCGGGCCCTTTATACATCTAGAAATTTGAATTTTAATGTCCTTGCTATGGGTGTTAATTCCTGCGGAACTGGTGTCCGGTAATTCCCCATCTAGTCCTTGTGACTTATCTTTTACCTTTTTCTTACATTTTTCTTGCTTTAGTTCTTCAAGTAGTGGAACTTCTGGAGAACATTGGTCTAAGTTTTGATTGTCCTTCAACTCTTTGTTACCCTTGTGGTTTGGGAGCAGGAACGTAGCGAACAGGTTGATTGTATCGGTAGTCGTTTCGATGGTGACGTACTTTACAATTATTTTGACTGCGGAGGTTATTGGAATCGTGGTTTCGTGGTAGAAACTGTTGTTGTGCGTCATCTCTCAACTCACCAATACCTGATAATGCATCCTGTAACTGGAGTGTGTGCTCCTAATCAAACTTCAAAACCGAGTGGTCAGGGATCTTAGCGTTGTGAACTTTTGATGCCTCAAAAGCTGTGCTTGCAAGCTCTCTGAGTTGTAAGATAGGCAAGCCAACGTGGGCTGCAGGGCCCAAGTAGGTAATGAAGGTGTGATACATGTTTGACAGAAACATTTGTTTGAGTGGTAACAGCTCTTCCATTCCTGTTTCAGTGAGTTGGCCAAAGTAAGCTGAACGAAGCCTATGACAGCAAGCTTGTGGGTGTTCATTCCAAGCTTGTTTGATGGTGTTAGCCAGTGAGCTATCGTGTTTGCGAGTCGCAGAACCACTGCATTCTAATTTCAACTCTGATTTGAATTTCTGAGGGGAGATTATATAGGCTACCATTTCCAGCCTTTCATAATACAAATAATTAGCCCATAACACCCAGAATTCTTCATCATTACACTATTGTTCTAAATTCAGTCATCCTCTTCACCATCATTCAGATCAAAACAAATTCAATCATGTTCTTCACCCTCCTCATCATTCAGTTCATTGACTCTGTCCATTCCTATAAAATAAGGCTCTTACAAATCCTTATGAATTGACAGTGTTTAATTTTAATTGGGAATTAAAACAGAGGAATTAAAATTCCTTCAACAATTGGTCCTTCGAAGCCGGGATCTAAAAATCCGTCCCTGCCATCTGGAGGTCGTACGCCGGAAAAATCGTGCACGTTATTAAAAAAAAGACCTGGCTTCTGGATCGAGGTTAAAAACAGGCCGGTGTTTAACCCAGATGACAGGTACGGTGACAGATCCAAAGGAACAGTGCTTTTCCCAGTCGGCAGCAGGTCAGTAGCCTTTATTCTCGATTCTGGGGGATTTGAGTTCTTTGATTGATGTTCTAAAATTTTCAGAATTCATCAATAATGGGAGCTTTGCTATTCCCACAGGGTTTTGTATGACCAACATACACTGGGTTTTGTTTAACCGATATACACTGAGCAGGTTCGAAAATAACCTGTGGTAATGTGCACTACCGTAAATAAAATAAACTTAATCATGAGAAGCACATCCGCCCGAGATTAAGACGGGATATTGATTAAGTGCTGGGGAATAGGACGGTGATCTAGTACAAATACTGGGCGTGGGGAGACAGGAAGGGAATGCGCAAGATAACTGGAATGGTCATTTGAATTGTGGCAGTATTGATCATCGTTCCGATTCAACAAATACTACTGAAAATTCCAAATAAGGAGGAGAGGGAACCAAAATCTAAAGGAATGGGATAAAAAACAAATCTATAGACAGGAGGTGCCATGCGCGAGGGAAGCCGGACAAATAGTGGCGTGAGATAACGATTATTAGCGTTCTTTAAAAGCCCTCTGACACAACCGGAAAATAAGATATTAACTAGGGATTTACAACCCCTGGGCTTATAGTTGTAAGGTAAGACCTAATATCTGATTCAAAAGTCAAAGCTATTGATAAGATTTCCATAAAAGAGACACACACATAGTCAGACAGAAAAGGAACTAAAGTGATTTAGTAACGGTAAATTGCAGATTCATAGAAATACACGAACATTAGAAGGTACAATTAAATATAGAAAGGCATAGATAAGTGATTAAATATCATAGCTAAGTAACGGTAAGGATGTTTAGAAATTCCTCAAAAGAAGTGTCGGAAACTAGCGGGAGATTACCGTTATAGGAGAATGGAAGGGAGGCGTCCAAAATATGACTCGGACAAAGAACCTGAATGGAAGCTGATATTACTAATATAGCCAGGAAGGGTCTTAAATTAGGACGATTTTCTGGGAGTTTTGCGACTACAGACAATTATAATAATATAATTATTGGCGGGGAAACACAATCATTTTAATAGCGGGACACCAAGGTACAGTATTTCAGCTTTGAAACCGATAGACTAAAACTGATTTTAGATTGTAATTAATCTATTTGCGTGTTACTAATTTTAAGATAAATTAGTTATAATGGAGTTTTAGTTTGGGTTTTAGAATTATTGTTTGAATCACTGAAGCTGATTTACAATATTAGCTGTGAAGTTTTTGAATGGGCTATTATGGATTTGATATTACAACAGAAAATAGTTATATTTATCATTGAGAATAAATAGGGGTGATAAATTACTGTAGATAAGGTATTCCACACTATGCAACATATATTAAATTCATGTTATTGTCAGATAGAATACTGAGGATCCCTGAAGGAAAGAGCTTGTAAAGTGTGGTTAACCATTAGGAGGTCTTTTAAATATTATTAAATTTAACAGGAATATAGGACATCTGTGGTGATTTAGGATTATTGTAAGGATTAAGATAGATTTATTAAGGAAATGTAAGGACTTTAGAGATGGCCACGTATAGACATGTTTTTTCTAAAATCAATGATTTTAGATCAAGTCAAACAGTGAGAAGCTTAGTGGCATTTTGAGAGATAGGAGAGAAAGGAATTGCTGTTTTAAATCGGTAAATATATATATTTAAGAACATATATAAATAGCACAGATACTTCTTAAACTAGATAAGACACTGGACAGAGAATTGATACAGGATTGGGATGAATGGATGCCCAAGGGAGAATTGGACATACATGATAATGTCAGAAAATACGGATAATTTACTAATCCTAACTAAGTCATTATTTAAGGTATATAAGGTTGTTACCTGGGCAGAGCCAGGTATCAAAAAGGGGGGTGGGTAAGTTAGTGGCCTATTGGATAAGAAACTAATAATAAAAAAAAAAGTTTTTTAGCTAACAGATAAAACATATGAGAAACTGTTTGTTAACCAAGCCTGTATGTCCAGGATTTTATGCATTACAGGTGAACTACAGGTGAAGTCACTCAATCTAGTCCCAGAGGCTTGTTGGGGGGACCATACCAAGGGCTCCTGGTGACAGCTAGCTGAAAGAGCTACCCGGATTCATATCGCACGGCGGGAGGGTAAGACACAATGACACCATCGAACAATAAACAGTGTTCGAGAGGAGAACTGGAATTAACAGAATTCCGGGGGCCATCTCTCGAATGAAGTAATCCTACCCGTCCTACCACCCCTGTTTTTGTTCATAGAAGTGAAGATGTATCTGGCTCTTGCTAGTGATGTGTTCTCGGGGAGAGGGTGGGGCTTCACATGGAAGCTGTTCATCTGAGCTGTCTTATCGTGGGTGACATATTCCTGATACAGCACGTCCTACTTGAGTATGCGGAGAGTGGTAATTTGACCCATGGTTTAGACGATGAGGATTTTGTTCCAAAATAAACATAAGAGATCCCTAGATCGGGGTAGACAGGAAGTTAGAGTAGAGGTTGGGAAGGATCTCTCAATGGCGTTTTATGTAGACCAAAATGGAGTCTCTACCTACATGGCAGTCTAAGACTCTGAGCCATTATGGCATATATCGGTGCAGGTTCCCATATTGATCGTGGACACAGGTCATAGCTCATGTGGAGAGAGAGGGCTATATGAATCCACTCACCCAGTATGGAAGAAGGTAGAGTATAGTGAAGGTGAGTTTTTGATTGTAATCAGGAGAGAGGGATGTATTGCATAAAGATACGCCTAACCCTTTAAACAGAAATGAAGGAGGATCTAGGGTTGTGGTATGGATATGGATATGACCAGGTCTTAGGGCGACACCCTAGTACGGTTCTGGGTAGAGGAGTTTAGGCCGGTATGGTAAAGCTGTTCACGAAAGCAGGAATGCCAGATAATGACAGTTGTATTGATTGCACTATTTATATCCCCAGGTTCCCCTTAAATCAAGACTTCCTCCCTTTACAGTGACCGGAGGAGATTATTACCGTTTGGCCCGGTACAGTACTCTTGGGAAATTATTTCAGGGAGAGGTTTTACCGACAGGATTATGCTCCCTTGTACATTTGGGAATGCCTTTCACACTCATTCAACACCAGGACATGAAGTTTAGCCAAATGGGAGAAAAGAGCTACTCCATCCGGGTCTCTTGATGACAAAGTATACATTGATAACATTGGGGTTCCACGGGGGTGCTAGATGAGTTCAAAGCAAGAAATCAGATCCTAGCAGGATTAGAGTTAAGCATTTCCGGGCGGTGTACTCTCAATAAGAACGTGGACTGGATTAATTATATTTATTATAATCAACAGCGCTTTACCAATTGTAACAGAGATGCTATTAAAGGTTTTGCAGAACAGACTGAAGCAACCAGCCTGATTGCTTGGCAGAATAGAATTGCATTAGATATGTTATTGGCTGAAAAGGGAGAAGTATGCGTGATTATCGGGACCATGTTTGTGCTTACATCCCAAATAAAACAGCTCCGGACGAATCAGTGCCCGAAGCCTCAGCTGGTTTGACCACCCTGGCTCACGGGTTGGCAGAACTCTGGGGTGGATACTTCTCTGACTAATTGGGTTTGATCGGAAAATGGGGAAAAAAATATTATGATCACTGTATTATGGGCTACATTCACCTGTGTGACTGTTTAGTTTTATGGGGCTGTTGTCTAATTCCCTGTGTGAGGCCTTATTTCCAGGTCAATAGATGGTGAGGTACCAGGGGATTCCAGGATCTGACCCGCGAAGTGCTGATTGTATATCTACAGGACAAGTGGACGAATCTGGATCCTTCAGTTGCGGGGAATGTATGTTTGAAGAGCCCCTTTTTGATGTTTAGCGAGGCTAGGTTGTATCCCGTTTCAATAATAGACTGTTTTTTTATGAAGATTGTAACGAACATCCTGATAAGAAGAGTTATGATTCTGATGTAGGCCTGAGAAAACAATTATGGCGAATGCAAGTGTTGGGTTATGTTTAGGTGATAATTTGATGTCAAGAAATATCTCTAATAAAAATAGAAATGGGCTTTTTAATATTACAATATAACTACATGTGTAATTGGATGTATAATATTTAATCAAAGGGTGGATATGTTAAGGGAATTTTTATCAATGATGACTAATTATGTATACATTTCAATCAGGACTGACTAATCCGAATACTATTATGTTACTGAACATGTATGAATTTTCTCTCTTGCTCCCAGTATTGAATATAATGTAGTCAAGAGTTTAGAACAATAACTGTCTGTTCCTTGGTACAAATGAATGAACTATCTCCAGACTGTCTAGAATGCTTATCTACACTGACTGACCTTGGCTCTAGGCGAGGAGGGAAGGCTTGAGAGCTATAGAGCCTTTCTACCAGTGTCAAGAAGAGACGGAACATTTAGAAAACGCTGACGTCCTTTTCAGTTTATAACCTGTGGTAAAATGTGTATGTACGGAGTACTTTCTTGAATAAAAGCTGTTACTTTCAACAAGCATTTCTTTCAACAAGCATTTCTCAACGGCTGGCCATGCCTTCCGCCTGGCTACTCCAACCTCGGCCAACCGCTCCGCCCCCCCGCAGCTACTCGCTCAAGCCTCTCCAGGTTCTCCTTTACCCAAATCCAGATAGCAGATGTTCTGAAAGAGCTGCAAAACCTGGACCCGTACAAATCAGCTGGGCTTGACAATCTGGACCCTCTATTTCTGAAACAATCCGCCGCCATTGTCGCAACCCCTATTACCAGCCTGTTCAACCTCTCTTTCATATCGTCTGAGATCCCCAAGGATTGGAAAGCTGCCGCAGTCATCCCCCTCTTCAAAGGGGGAGACACCCTGGACCCAAACTGTTACAGACCTATATCCATCCTGCCCTGCCTATCTAAGGTCTTCGAAAGCCAAGTCAACAAACAGGTCACTGACCATCTCGAATCCCACTGTACCTTCTCCGCTGTGCAATCTGGTTTCCGAGCCGGGCACGGGTGCACCTCAGCCACGCTCAAGGTACTAAATGATATCATAACCGCAATCGATAAAAGACAGTACTGTGCAGCCGTCTTCATCGACCTTGCCAAGGCTTTAGACTCTGTCAATCACCATATTCTTATCGGCAGACTCAGTAGCCTCGGTTTTTCAGATGACTGCCTTGCCTGGTTCACCAATTACTTTGTTCAGTGTGTCAAATCGGAGGGCATGCTGTCCGGTCCTCTAGCAGTCTCTATGGGGGTGCCACAGGGTTCAATCCTCGGGCTGACTCTTTTCTCTGTATATATCAATGATGTTGCTCTTGCTGCGGGCGATTCCCTGATCCACCTCTACGCAGACGACACCATTCTATATACTTCCGGCCCGTCCTTGGACACTGTGCTATCTAACCTCCAAGCGAGCTTCAATGCCATACAACACTCCTTCCGTGGCCTCCAACTGCTCTTAAACGCTAGTAAAACCAAATGCATGCTTTTCAACCGTTCGCTGCCTGCACCCGCACGCCTGACCAGCATCACCACCCTGGATGGCTCCGACCTTGAATATGTGGACATCTATAAGTACCTAGGTGTCTGGCTAGACTGTAAACTCTCCTTCCAGACTCATATCAAACATTTCCAATCGAAAATCAAATCAAGAATTGGCTTTCTATTCCGCAACAAAGCCTCCACTCACGCCGCCAAACTTACCCTAGTAAAACTGACTATCCTACCGATCCTCGACTTCGGCGATGTCATCTACAAAATTGCTTCCAACACTCTACTCAGCAAACTGGATGCAGTTTATCACAGTGCCATCCGTTTTGTCACTAAAGCACCTTATACCACCCACCACTACGACTTGTATGCTCTAGTCGGCTGGCCCTCGCTACATATTCGTCGCCAGACCCACTGGCTCCAGGTCATCTACAAGTCCATGCTAGGTAAAGCTCCGCCTTATCTCAGTTCACTGGTCACGATGGCAACACCCATCCGTAGCACGCGCTCCAGCAGGTGTATCTCACTGATCATCCCAAAAGCCAACACCTCATTTGGCCGCCTTTCGTTCCAGTTCTCTGCTGCCTGTGACTGGAACGAATTGCAAATATCGCTGAAGTTTGAGACTCATCTCCCTTACCAACTTCAAACATCTGCTATCTAAGCAGCTAACCGATCGCTGCAGCTGTACATAGTCTATCGGTAAACAGCCCACCCATTTTTACCTACCTCATCCCCATACTGTTTTTATTTATTTACTTTTCTGCTCTTTTGCACACCAATATCTCTACCTGTACATGACCATCTGATCATTTATCACTCCAGTGTTAATCTGCAAAATTGTAATTATTCGCCTACCTCATGCCTCTTGCACACAATGTATATAGACTCCCCTTTTTTTCTACTGTGTTATTGACTTGTTAATTGTTTACTCCATGTGTAACTCCGTGTTGTCTGTTCACACTGCTATGCTTTATCTTGGCCAGGTCGCAGTTGCAAATGAGAACTTGTTCTCAACTAGCCTACCTGGTTAAATAAAGGTGAAATAAATAAATAAAATACACTTGACTCTGTCCATTCCTATAAAATAAGGGTCTTACAAATCCTTATGAATTGACAGAGTGTTTAATTTTAATTGGGAAATAAAACAGAGGAATTCAAATTCCTTCAACACTAGTGAAATTGAACTCAGCTTTACAAAAAATGTGATTAACCACAGTAAATTCATGATTTAGCAAGGGGGGCAATAACTTTGTCACACAGGGCCATGAAGGTTCGGATAGCTTTTTTTCCCCTTAATAAATAAAAAAGATCACTTAACCCAAGTAAACACAAAATGCAGTTATCTTTGAGTAATATTAAAATTGGTTTGATCTGAAACATTTAAGTGTGACAAATGTGCAAAAAAACAAGACATCAGGAAGGGGACAAATAATTTTTCACAGCACTGTATATAACAAAAAAAGTACAATACAACATGATCCAGCCTTCTTGGTAAAAAGAGTAGGTGAAAGGATGATATGTCCTTTGGTCTGATGAGTCAAAATTGGAGATATTTGGTTCCAATCGCTGTGTCTTTGTGAGACGCAGAGTAGGTGAATGGATGATCTCTGCATGTGAAGTTCCCACAGTGAAGCATGGAGGAGGAGGTGTGGTGGTGCTTTGCTGGTGACACTGTCTGTGATTTATTCAGAATTCAAGGCACACTTAACCAGCATGGCTTCCACAGCATTCTGCTGCGATACGCCATCCCATCTGGTTTGCGCTTTAGTGGGACTATCATATGTTTTTCAACAGGACAATGACCCAACACACATCCAGGCTGTGTAAGGGCTATTTGACTAAGAAGGAGAGTGAGGGTGCTGCATCACATGACCTGGCCTCCACAATCACCTGACCTCAACCCAATTGGGATGAGTTGGACCACAGAGTGAAGGAAAAGCAGCTAACAAGTGCTCAGTATATGTGGGCACTCCTTAAAGACTGTTGGAAAAGCATTCCAGGTGAAGCTGGTTGAGAAAATGTCAAGAGTGTGCAAAGCTGTCATCAAGGCAAAGGGTGGCTGCTATGAATAAATATAACATATATTTTGATTTGTTTAACACTTCGTTTGGTTACCACATGATTCCAAATGTGTTATGTCATAGTTTTGATGTCTTCACTATAATTCTACAGTGTAGAAAGTCAAGAAAAACCATTGAATGAGTAGGTTTGTCCAAACTTTTGACTGGTACTGTATGCATAGTGTAATTGTTTATTGATGTGTTCATGCAAGCTCATCTGCAAAAGAGATTGTGGTCTAAACATGACTCCCTGGCTAAATAAATGTTAAATAAAAATCCATTGTTACACAGGGGTCATCAAGTCTTTGGCTACGTTAGATTAAAGGCTAGGATGAAACCTATGGGCATGTTTGAATACTCTTCAACATCATTGCTTCCTCGTTTTGTTGAATTAATCACCAATCTGACATGACGCGATGCGTTACTGCTGGACTGTAAAAAAAATTGAGCATGCCATATATCCCCGGATGAATGGATAAATCCAATAATATAGAACTTGACTAGGCACACTGTTCATTCAAAACAATGAGCAGCAACGACTGAAGGAACAATGATTTATAATTTCAATTCATGAGACGGGAGGAGCAAGGGGATGAGGAAATGTTTCTTACTTCCAGAACCTTCCCTGTGATGAACTGATTGCAGGCCTCACACTGGACCCCAAAGTGGATCTGGTAGTCTTTCTCGCAATAGGGGGTGCCATCCCTAAGAGAAAAGAGGAGGGTTGGGGGAACAAGAGAGTCAGGCAGACAGAGAGGGCAAGATCTGAACATTTCTAGTCAATAAACACTTAGATATTGGCTGTGATATAAGATGGCGTCTGAGAAGTCAAAACTGTAATATCTTATGCTTCACGGAGTCATGGCTGAACGATGACACTATCAACATACAGCTGGCTAGTTATACGCTGTACCAGCAGGATAGAACAGCAGCATCTGATAAGACAAAGGGGGCCGGATAATGTATTTTTGTAAATAACAGCCGGTGCACGGCATCTAAGTAAGTCTTGAGCTATTCCTCGCCAGAGGTAGAGTATCTCATGATAAGCTGTAGACCACACTATCTACCTAGAGTTTTTATCTGTATTTTTCGTAGCTGTTTACATACCATCACAGACGGAGGCTGGCTCTAAGACTGCATTGAATGAGCTGATTCCGCCATAACTAAACAAGAGAATGCTCACACAGAGGTGGTACTCCTAGTATCCGGGAAACTTTCTATAAGCATGTTAAATGTGAAACTAGAGGGGAAAACTCTGGACCACCTTTACTCCACACAGAGACGCATAGAAAGCTCTCCCTCGCCCTCCCTTTGGCAAATCTGACCATAATTCTATCCTCCTGATTCCTGCTTACAAGCAAACATTAATGCAGGAGGCACCAGTGTCTCGATCATTAAAAAAGTAGTCAGATGAAGCAAATGCTAAGCTACAGGACTGTTTTGTTAGCAGACTGGAATATGTTCAGGGATCCCTCTGATGGTCTTGAGTACACCACATCAGTCACTGGATACATCAATAAGTTCATCGATTACGTCGTTCCCACAGTGACCGTACGTACATACCCCAACCAGAAGCCATGGATTACAGGCACCATCCACACTGAGCTAACGGCTAGCTAACGGCTAGAGTTGCTGCTTTCAAGGAGCGGGACTCTAACCCGGAAGCTTATAAGAAATCCCACTATGCCCTCCAACGAACCATCTATCAGGCAAAGAATCAATACAGGACTAAGATCGAATCGTACTACACTGGCTCCGACACTCGTCAGATGTGGCAAACCTTCACAGACTACAAAGGGAAGCAACGCCGAGAGCTGCCCAGAGAAACGAGCCTACCAGACGAGC
Source organism: Oncorhynchus nerka (assembly GCF_034236695.1). Classification (NCBI taxonomy): domain Eukaryota; kingdom Metazoa; phylum Chordata; class Actinopteri; order Salmoniformes; family Salmonidae; genus Oncorhynchus; species Oncorhynchus nerka. Next base: position 7,044,534 of record NC_088411.1, read on the forward strand.
TAAACTACTTCTACGCTCGCGTCGAGGCAAACACTTGAAATATGCATGAGAGCACCATGCATGTTTCAGTGTTACGCTCTCCGCTGCCGATGTGAGTAAGACCTTTAAACAGGTCAACATCCACAAGACAGATTACCAGGACGTGTACTGTGAGCAGGCTCGGACCAACTGGCAAGTGTCTTCACTGACATTTTCAATCTCTCTCCCTGTCCGAGTCTGTAATACCAACATGTTTCAAGCAGACTACCATAGTCCCTGTGTCCAAGAACACCAAGGTAACCTGCCTAAATGACTACCGACCCGTAGCACTCACGTCTGTAGCCATGAAGTATTTTGAAAGGCTGGGCAAGGCTCACATCAACAACATTATCCCAGAAACTCTAGATCCACTCCAATTTGCATACTGCCCCAACAAATCCACAGATGATGGAATCTCTATTGCACTCCACACGGCCCTTTCCCACCTGGACAAAATACACTTTCAAGTTAAGTGTACTGTTAGCTAGCTAGCTCGCTAGTTAACGTTACATGTATGATCTTATTATTCGTATCTCAGAGCCATTTGCTTTGCTAGTTATAGCCTAATGTTAGCTAGCTAACATTGAACCTGGTTGGTTAAGTAACTGCAGATTCATGCAGGGTAGTATCGTCATGAGTTGGGATTATGGTTAATTGTTTAGCTAGCATGTCTTAAAAGACTCCACGATGCAAGTATCCATTTCAATATAATGTCACTGCGACAACTGTTGATAGACGTAGCTGGTAAATTCACTCTGGCTATCAAGCCGATTTCAGAGCAAGGGTAAAATAGTCAAACAAGTTATATTTTCAGATATTACACGTTTGTAATTTTGATAGAAAGTATTTTTCAAGCTAAAGTGTACTGTTAGCTAGCTAACATTAGCTGGTAGGTTCGCTAGCTAACGTTACGTGTATGATCTTGTTATTCGTATCTCAGACCCGTTTCTTTACTAGTTATAGCCTAATGTTAGCTAGCTAACAGATTCATGCATGGTAGTAATGTTAGTAATGTGGGATTATGGTTAAATACCTAGCTACCTACATGTCCTAGCAAAAAACAAGTAACCATTTCAATAGAATTCCACTGCGACGACTGTTGATAGACGTAGCTGGTAAATTCGCTCTGGCTATCCGATTTCAGAGCACTCTCATCTGAGTGTGCCAGAGCGCAGAATAACTGAAGAATTTACGAACGCTCAACACCTGTTGAATATGACCAGTGTCAGTTGGCAAAAAGTGTAAATTGTAGCTAGCAAGCTGGCCAATGCTAGCCAGTTAGCTTGGGTGCTTGACTGCTGTTAACGTTTGGATCAACCCTTAAAGATGGGTGGGGCTAAAACTTGAGGGTGTGAACGATGCTGAATGGGTGTAGACAAAGCAGAGCTCTCCCGTAGGTACCAAAACATTCAAAAGGCCACTTTTGAGGTTACAAGTTTCTCAACTTTCAAAGCAGAATTTCTTCCCTATTGTTCCTCAAATGCAGGGTATGATATACCAGTCTGTACCTCTGTGTCTGTACTTTTATCAAATGTAAAAAACACACTTTTCAAATGTTGCTACATAAGTCCCAATCAAGGCGCTCATCACATATCTGCATTGGATGAGTCTCAAAATCGTCTGTCGCATCCGAACAGGCCGACAAAACTATTATGACCCCTCTATTAAAAGATGAGACTTGCTCTTAGAGTACAGATTATTGTATGGGATTTACAAATATTTGAGATAGATCTTTTCACTTTTGTTTTAAACTTTGAGTAAATGTTTTTCTTGGTTTCTTTTCATTTTGATAAGAGATGAAAATGCAATGAATTGCAGGTTATTTGTTAATTTCAAAAAAGGAAATTACAGATTTTAAGGTTGTGTCATTTGATTTGGGGTGGGGAATTCTTGGGGGGAAAAAATGGTGTCCCTAGCAATTTTCCCTCTAAGCTGTGCTCGGGCACACAGTTCCCAGGGCCTGCTGCACATAATAAATATCAGCGCACGCAGAAAAGCAACGTCACTCAACTTTCTAGAGTTCTCTCATTAGTTAATACTATCAACGTTTCCTTTTACTGTGGGAACTGTGATTGAATAATACTGCGTTGATTCACTTTCAATGTAACAGAACTATGCAAGAGGGGCCACAGTGTCTCCTGACCCTTCCTGTCTCTTATGCTGCAGTAGTTTATGTGTCGGGGGCTAGGGTCAGTTTGTTATATCTGGAGTACTTCTCCTGTCCTATTCGGTGTCCTGTGTGAATCTAAGTGTGCTCTCTCTAATTCTCTCTTTCTTTCTCTCTCTCTGAGGACCTGAGCCCTAGGACCATGCCTCAGGACTAGCTGACATGATGACTCCTTGCTGTCCCCAGTCCATCTGGCCGTGCTGCTGCTCCAGTTTCAACTGTTCTGCCTTATTATTATTGGGCCATGCTGGTCATTTATGAACATTTGAACATCTTGGCCATGTTCTGTTATAATCTCCAACCGGCACAGCCAGAAGAGGACTGGCCACCCCACATAGCCTGGTTCCTCTCTAGGTTTCTTCCTAGGTTTTGGCCTTTCTAGGGAGATTTTCCGAGCCACCGTCCTTCTACACCTGCATTGCTTGCTGTTTGGGGTTTTAGGCTGGGTTTCTGTACAGCACTTTGAGATATCAGCTGATGTACGAAGGGCTATAATAAATAAAAATGATTTGATTTTAAGAGATTTTGTTGTGTGCAGAATGCATCATAATAGGATTTTATTACATTGACAGGGATGACTCAGGCCCCTACTCTACACAGACGGCTGTGCCATAACCAATCAGAGCTGCAGTAGGCCTATATGCAAATAGACCATTGCCATATATGGATCTGTACCATTCCCTTTGAACTGGACTGTTTACAACATGAGCAGTCGTGAATTTGCTTGTTTTGAGACCAAAGTGAGAGCTACATGTAGTGACGTGTGTACATTCGTTCATATTCTTTGCTAGATAGTGAGTTATTAGCACAGTTATGAATCATTTGTAGTCAGCAATGGGGGAGTGATTGCTTCCTACACAAGCACAAAACGTGTGCATTTCTAGACATCTTTGAAAAAAGAGTCAGAGGGACAGTGTTGTATTTTGAGACAGGCTTGAATAAGCGAAGTAGCCAATAAGAAGAGGGTAGCATAATTTGTCTGATTCTCTGTAATAATGGTATGGGAATAATGATAGTGGTTTCTTGCATTAAACAACATTTTCAGTAATCTCTTTGTCTGAAGGACAAGTGGATAAACAGGTTATGCCAAGCCCTGCATAGTTTTTTCAAAAGTCTCATGGAAAGTAAGCCTACGTTGAACACCACACATTGGCTGCTACTGTAGGCTGAACGATAGAACAGCTATTTCCATGTTAAATGTTACGGGATGCATTTTCTCCATTGTTTTGATGGTAGGCCACTCTGGCAGGTCTACATTATGATCAAATAGCCACAATAACCTACTTGACCACTGTTAACTAAATTAAAGCGGGTACAGCCTCAGTGTTCAAAGTAAATGCGTAGGAACATATCTCACAACGTTCAAGTTTGTGCTCAGCAGAACTGAAATTTGCTCAGTGACAAAACAACTTAGAGGGAACATTGGTCCCAAGGAATTCTGGTGGAAAAAAAAGTGGTGAAGGGGCAGCCAGTGGAAAATATGGAGCATAGGGGTTGGTAATGTTCTCTAGTTGCACCATGATTGGCTCAGTGTTCTGTCACTCATGTGGGCACTAAGTCACCGCAAAATCTATGGCTAGAGCTTGAAAATTCAAGCCCCTTGTGTGCTGCCATAGACTTCCATTAGAAGTGCCCATCCAAGGAGGCTCAAGGTAATTGGGCACAGATAAAATTACATCAAATCACGTTATATCTACCGTATATTGACATAATTGGTCTGATCATGTCAACATCATACTTTAAAAATCTTAGCGAGCAGTCATCATGAATCAAATAGACAATCTACTGGCAAATCCTTTTCAATCATCATATGAAGAGAGAAATTATGAAGAGAAATGGTATATCAAATTATCGGTACTCATCGGCCATTAACATTACACAACAAGTTGGAAACAGCAAATTCAACAATGAGTGGTTTGGAAGGAATCAGTGGCTAACTGCAAGTCTTGCAAAGTAATCAGTAGCCAGCAATTCAGAGGAGTGGGTGTGTGGTCCAAGTCTGGGTTTAAGGGTCTCTTTTCCAAGCTTAAAATGATAAACATTCAACATTGGCCATGCTGTCAATCCAGTATGACTTCTGCCGTACTGGAAACTCGGAACTCTCAGGCTTCAGTGAGTTCAAGACAACTGCGAACTCAGAAAAAGCTCAGACTGGGAAAATACTTTTTGAATGCCCATCCAACTCGGAATTCCAAGTTGAGAACTCGGGCCTCTTTCTAGCGCTCCGACCTGAAGATCGCAGACGTAATGATTCGACGTTGTTTTTTTTCCAGAGTCCCCAGTTGTCTTGAAAGCGCCATGAATCCAGAGAATGCCAGACTTTGATGACAAAGTTTTATGACAAAAATATGCCCACGGAGGACCAAATAAAATAAAAATGTATTGGTCACATACACATGGTGAGCAGATGTTAATGCGAGTCTAGCGAAATGTTTGTGCTTCTAGTTCCTACAGTGCAGTAATATCTAACAAATTCACAGTGACTACCTTATACACACACAAATGTAAATGGATGGAATAAGAATCTGTAAATATAAATACACTGCTCAAAATAATAAAGGGAACACAACACAATGTAACTCCAAGTCAATCACACTTCTGTGAAATCAAACTGTCCACTTAGGAAGCAACACTGATTGACAATACATTTCACATGCTGTTGTGCAAATGGAATAGACAACAGGTGGAAATTATAGGCAATTAGCAAGACACTCCCAATAAAGGAGTGGTTCTGCAGGTGGGGACCACAGACCACTTCTCAGTTCCTATGCTTCCTGGCTGATGTTTTGGTCACTTTTGAATGCTGGCGATGCTTTCACTCTAGTGGTAGCATGAGACGGAGTCTACAACCCACACAAGTGGCTCAGGTAGTGCAGCTCATCCAGGATAGCACATCAATGTGAGCTGTGGCAAGAAGGTTTGCTGTGTCTGTCAGCGTAGTGTCCAGAGCATGGAGGCGCTACCAGGAGACAGGCCAGTACATCAAGAGACGTGGAGGAGGCCGTAGGAGGACAACAACCCAGCAGCAGGACCGCTACCTCCGCCTTTGTGCAAGGAGGAGCAGGAGGAGCACTGCAAGGAGCACCTCCAGCAGGCCACAAATGTGCATGTGTCTGCTCAAACGGTCAGAAACAGACTCCATGAGGGTGGTATGAGGGCCCGACGTCCACAGGTGGGGGCTGTGCTTACAGCCCAACACTGTGCGGGACGGTTTTCATTTGCCAGAGAACACCAAGATTGGCAAATTCGCCACTGGCGCCCTGTGCTCTTCACAGATGAAAGCAGGTTCACAACTGAGCACATGTGACAGACGTGACAGTCTGGAGTCAGTCATGGTGGGTCAGTCATGGTGTGGGGTGGCATTTCTTTGGGGGGCCGCACAACCCTCCATGTGCTCGCCAGAGGTAGCCTGACTGCCATTAGGTACCAAGATGAGATCCTCAGACCCTTTGTGAGACCATATGCTGGTGCGGTTGGCCCTGGGTTCCTCCTAATGCAAGACAATGCTAGACCTCATGTGGCTGGAGTGTGTCAGCAGCTCCTGCAAGAGGAAGGCATTGATGCTATGGACTGGCCCGCCCGTTCCCCAGACCTGAATCCAATTGAGCACATCTGAGACATCATGTCTCGCTACATCCACCAACGCCACATTGCACCACAGACTGTCCAGGAGTTGGCGGATGCTTTAGTCCAGGTCTGGGAGGAGATCCCTCAGGAGACCATCCACCACCTCATCAGGAGCATGCCCAGGAGTTGTAGGGAGTTCATACAGGCACGTGGAGGCCACACACACTACTGAGCCTCCTTTTTGACTTGTTTAAAGGACATTACATCAAAGTTGGGTCATTCTGTAGTGTGGTTTTCCACTTTAATTTTGAGGGTGACTCCAAATCCTGACCTGCATGGGTTGATACATTTTTGTGTGATTTTGGTGTCAGCACATTCAACTATGTAAAGAAAAAAGTATATTTCATTCATTCAGATCTAGGATGTGTTAATTTAGTGTTCCCTTTATTTTTTTGAGCAGTGTATATTGATGCGCGATGGCCATGCGGCATAGGCAAGATGCAACAGATTGTACAAAATACAGTATACAGTTGAAGTCGGAAGTTTACATACACCTTAGCCAAATACGTTTAAACTGAGTTTCACAATTCCTGACATTTAATTCAGGTCACGTTTTACTGTGGATAAAGATACTTTTGTACCCGTTTCCTCCAGCATCTTCACAAGGTCCTTTGCTGTTGTTCTGGGATTTTTTGCACTTTTCGCACCAAAGTACGTTCATCTCTAGGAGACATAATGCGTCTCCTACCTGAGCGGTATGATGGCTGCGTGGTCTCGTGGTGTTTATACTTGCGTACTATTGTTTGTACAGATGAACGCGATACCTTCAGGCATTTGGAAATTGCTCCCAATGATGAACAAGACTTGTAGAGGTCTACAATTGTTTTTCTGAGGTCTTGGCTGATTTCTTTTGATTTTCCCATGATGTCAAGAAAAGAGGCACAGAGTTTGAAGGTAGGCCGTGAAATACATCCACAAGTACACCTCCAATTTACTCAAATGATGTCAATTAGCCTATCAGAAGCTTCTAAAGCCATGACATAATTTTCTGGAATTTTCCATGCTGTTTAAAGGCACAGTCCACTTAGTGGATGTAAACTTCTGACCCACTGGAATTGTGATACAGTGAATTATAAATTAAATTATCTGTCTGCAAACAATTGTTGGAAAAATGACGGTGGTTGAAAAATGAGTTTTAATTACTCCAACCTAAGTGTATGTAAACTTCTGACTTCAACTGTAACTGTAAATCATGCAAATATAACTTTTGTGTGTAAGCAGTATATAAGAGAACGAATGGGACTGCCCTGGTGAAGCTCACTTCAGCCTGGACTTTATGCATCTGAGTTTCACTGTGACCTTTTTAGCTTGTTATTAGGGGGCAGTATTTTCATTTTTGGAAAAATAACATTCCCAAAGTAAACGGGATATTTTGTCAGGACAAGATGCTAGAATATGCATGTAATTGATAGAAAACACTCTAAAGTTTCCAAAACTGTGAGTATAACAGAACTGATATTGCAAGTGAAAGCCTGAGAAAAATCCAATCCGGAAAGTGCCTCATGTTTTGAAAGCTCTGCGTTCCAATGCGTCCCTATTGAGCAGTGAATGGGCTATCAACCAGATTACTTTTTCTACGTATTTCCCAAGGTGTCTACAGCATTGTGACGTAGTTTTACGCATTTATGTTGAAGAATACATTTACATTTACATTTAAGTCATTTAGCAGACGCTCTTATCCAGAGCGACTTACAAATTGGTGCGTTCACCTTGTAAGCGGCTACATTGTGTAAGTGGTCACCTGATGGCTCTCAGAGTGAATCTCGCGTAAAATACAGAGGTAGCCATTTTTCCAATCGGTCCTACTGAAAAACCAATTGTCCCGGTGGATATATTATCGAATAGATATTTGAAAAACACCTTGAGGATTGATTATAAACAACGTTTGCCATGTTTCTGTCAATATTATGGAGCTAATTTGTAATATTTTTCAGCGTTTCCGTGATTTCTCAGCCAAATGTGAAGAACAAACGGAGCTATTTCGCCTACAAAAAATAATATTTTTGGAAAAAAGGAACATTGGCTATCTAACTGGGAGTATCGTGAGTGAAAACATCCGAAGCTCATCAAAGGTAAACGATTTAATTTGATTGCTTTTCTGATTTTCGTGACCAAGTTACCTGCTGCTAGCTGGACATAATGCTATGCTAGGCTATCGATAAACTTACACAAATGCTTGTCTTGCTTTGACTGTAAAGCATATTTTGAAAATCTGAGATGACAGGGTGATTAACAAAAGGCTAAGCTGTGTCTCAATATATTTCACTTGTGATTTTCATGAATAGGAATATTTTCTAGTAATATTTATGTCCGTTGCGTTATGCTAATTAGTGTCAGTCGATGATTACGCTCCCGGACCCGGGATGGGGTGTCACTAGAGGTTAAAGAGTTATTCATTTAAGATTGACTTCGAGTGTCTCGTGTAGAATTTCTACAAGAATTTGGCGTCACAAACTGCATGACTGATTCTGCCGAGCTTTCTAGTGAGGGTCTGCAAGAAAAAACATATCTTTTTTTGAAAGTTTGAAAGTGTCTATGGTTGTATGCAGTGATTGTTTACTTACTCATTTGATAGTTTAAGTAATAACTAAATTAATAAAATGTTATGATAATTATCAGAGTGAGTGATAAGAGTAGGGAATGTGGTGGAACATTTGTTTGTGCTTTTCTAAAAAACTATTTCTGTGTTCATGCAAGTGACTGATTGAATGTGCCTGAGAGGAATCCTCACTATCAGTATCTGCAATTTGGCAGTACGCCCAGAACCTTGTTTTGAGAATGAAAGGGATATCTCAGTTTCAAGGTCTCAGCTTGGAGAGAAGAAGCTTTGTGGGGTATTGTTGGGTCACATGCATGAACCAAACGTTAACGATTAATTCATTATGCAAATATAACTCGTCTGTGTAAGCAGTATAGTAGAGACCGGTGTTGTGACCTTAAAACAATTCCATATAGCTTAGTAGAACACCCCTTCTTTGTGCCCCTATATTTGAAATTTCACCTATTATAAGGTTGTAATTTCATATACCCAATCAGCTTACTATTTAGAAGAGAAGCACACGTTTTTGGACACAGCCTGAGAGAGAAAGAGAGAGGGGGGAGGGTATAGAGATTAAGATAGGCTTGAGTGTGTTGCAGTTGATGATTACTCACTTGCTAATGTACTCCCCGCTCAGCACATTGCCACAGGCCTTGCACTTGAAGCAGCCAAGGTGCCACTGTCTTTCCAGAGCCAATAGGGCCTGGCCATTCTTAATGTCCCTACCACAGCCTGCACAGTCTGAAACACACAAACACACTTGTAGCATGATCAGAAAGACAGAGCAGACATATTATACACAAAAGCGCACACACACCTATGATTTATCTTTCAAATTAAACCATTAGGTGGCGATGTGAGCTAATAGAAAACCTCATTCATTTGTCCAAGGGCACAAAGTGATTTATGTTTTCAATATAACATTCAATACATGAGGTTCCAGGTTTTTTTACCCATAAAATACTGATTATATTAATACATGAAGGTAATTGTAACGATGTCTGCTGACAGTCGTCAAGCAAGTTCAGGGACTGAGTGTTAATAAATGAATGCAACATAATACAAAACACGAAAAATAACGCCTGAGGAAGGAATCGAAATGTAATCAGGGAAGTGATGGAGTCCAAGTGAGTCTGATGACACGCAGGTGCGCGTAATGATGGTGACAGGTGTGTGTCCTAATGAGCAGCTTGGTGACCTTGAGGTCGGAGAGGAAGCACACGTGACAGTAATAACAACATAGAAGAAACATCCCTTTTCCAGGACCTTCTCTTTCACAGATAATTAATAAAAATCTAAATAACTTCACAAATCTTTATTGTAAAGGGTTTAAACACATTTTCCCATGCTTGTTAAATGAACCATAAACAATTAATGAACATGCACCTGTGGAACGGTCGTTAAGACACTAACAGCTTACAGACGGTGTGACAGGTTAAAGGACATATTCATAGCCTGTTATACATTGAAAAGTATTAGTAAGTTCATAGTATGTGAGGATCTTAAAACATCTAAGGTTAAAATATGCATTCAGTATTAGTTGATAGAGATGGATAACATTCATATAATTGTGTTAAAGTTCAAATCTGTCAAAGGGTACGAATTGTGAGAGTAATGTGTAAACGTTATATTGATTACTTTATTTTGTGGTGCCTAAAAGTGTTAATCTGTGATCTACGAAATGCTTTTAATCTATGAGCCGGAGATCGATTGCTCTGGTCTCCACCCATATTCCTGGGGAAATTCGTGGTCTTTTTCTCATTGAACTAAATGTTGACTTGAGAATACAACACCGTATCACTCTCGTGATTATTTCTCCCCTGTTTTCAGGTACTTTATTGATGATAAAAAATAGTAATTTAAATGTTATAACTAGCGAACATGTCAAGAGTGTTTAAGGTGTGTTTTAGTAACGTCTTGAGGAAGTTAGAGTTAAGTTTGAAGAGAGTAATATTAGCCCTGCTCGGTTGAAGTGAAGGATAGCATCGTACTGAGAGTAGCTGCCATTTTATGTCGATTGTGAATGAACGTGCGTGTTGTTAATAAGATATTTTGCTGTGTTATTTGTATAATGGGTTTTCTGTTATGTAATGTGTTACTTTTGTGAAATGTTTGAACTAAATGTTGACTTGAGAATACAACACCGTATCACTCTCGTGATTATTTCTCCCCTGTTTTCAGGGGCGTAACAACGGTAGGCAATTAAGGTCACAGTTATGAAGACTTATAATACTAAAGAGGCCTTTCCACTGACTGAAAAACACCAAAAGAAAGATGCCCAGGGTCCCTGCTCATCTGCGTGAACGTGCCTTAGGCATGCTGCAAGGAGGCATGAGGACTGCAGATGTGGCCAGGGCAGACAAGACAGAGCTACAGGGAGACAGGATGGACAGCTGATCGTCCTCGCAGTGGCAGACCACGTGTAACAACACCTGCACAGGATCGTTACATCTGAACATCACATCTGTGGGGCAGGTACAGGAGTGCAACAACAACTGCCCATGTTACACCAGAAATGCGCAATCCCTCCATCAGTGGTCAGACTGTCCGCAATAGACAGAGAGGCTGGACTAAGGGTTTGTAGGCCTGTTGTAAGACAGGTCCTCACCAGACATCACCGGCAACAACGTCACCCATGGGCACAAACCCACAGTCGCTGGACCAGACAGGACTGGCAAAAAGTGCTCTTTGCTGATGAGTCGTGGTTTTGTCTCACCAGGGGTGATGGTCGGATTCGCGTTTATCGTTGAAGGAATGAGTGTTACACCGAGGCCTGTACTCTGGAGCAGGATAGATTTGGAGGTGGATGGTCTGGGGCGATGTGTCACATTCATTGGATGATTGTCAGTGCAGGCAATCTTGTTGTCAGTGCAGGCAATCTCAACGCTGCGCGTTACAGGGGAGACATCCTCCTCCCCCATGTAGTACCCTTCCTGGAGGCTCATCCTGACATGCCACCTGCCATACTGCTCGTTCTGTGTGTGATTTCCTGCAAGACAGGAATGTCAGTGTACTGCCATGGCCAACGAAGAGCTCGGATCTCAATCCCATTGAGCACGTTTGGGACCTGTTGGATCAGAGGGTGAGGGCTAGGACCATTCCCCTCAGAAATGTCCGGGAACTTGCAGGTGCCTTGGTGGAAGAGTAGAGTAACATCTCACAGCAAGTGGAACATCTGGTGCAATCCATGAGAAGGAGATGCACTGCAGTGTTTAATGCAACTGGTGGCCACACAAGATAGACTGTTACTTCTGATTTTGACCCCCCCCCTCCTTTGTTCAGGGACACATTATTCCATTTCTGTTAGTTACATGTCTGTGGAACTTGTTCAGTTTATGTCTCAGTTGTTAAATCTCGCTATGTTCATACAAATATTTACACATGTTAAGTTTGCTGAAAATAAACGCAGTTGACAGTGAGAGGACCTTTCTTTTTGGCTGAGTTTAGAAGCATAAGCATTTCGCTACACTCGCAATAACATCTGATAACCATGTGTATGTGACCAATAGAATTTGATTTGATCTCTCGTGACCACAAGGGAGAGATGTATATTTTTTTGAAAAGAGATGCTTGTCAGCTAATCTAACAGCTAATTCCTTAGGATGGCAGCCATGTTTATATTTGACAAGCACACATACGGTGTGCTAAAGTAGAAACAACAACATTATATACAGAAACTATAATGATAATGTAATAAGGCACTTACTTTGATAAGAATGCACCCATATGCAAAGTTATTGATAGTAAGGAAAACAACAATGAAGGCAATGCGGGCACCAGATGGAAAATGTGCCAGGGGGAAAAAGTTCTGCATACTTGATCTGGGGAAACACTGGGGAAGTGCTTGAGCTCTAGTCAAAGAGAGAAGTTTGTCCAGCTCAGTAAAGCTCAGTATAAAAATAAATTGTGCGTAATAGTGAAATGGGCTACTTCTATGTGAATTAATGAGGAGGAGGAACACACCTCAATTCAAACTGTTATTAAAAAATAATTTGAAATTGACTAGTTGAAATATAGCCTATTTGATAATTAGCAGGCAGAATGCCTTGGTTTGAGGGCAGTGTGGGTTAAATGTCCTGTTGTGTAACAATCACATTTTGGAACAGTGAATGCATTCTGCCATCACATACATAAAAAACTCACGCTGGGGCGACCGATAGAGATATTTGGAACTCACACATGTAAAGGTTAAACATTCACAAGGCTGCGGGGCCAGACGGATTACCAGGACGCATACTCAAAGCATGCACTGACCAGCTGGCAAGTGTTTTCATTGATATATTCAAACTCTCCCTGACCCAGTCTGTAATACCTACATTTCAAGCAGACCAACATAGTCCCTGTGCCCATGTGCTAGACAGAGTGACTAAGGTAGTGTAGTAATAACAAAGATTTAAAGACTAAAAGTGGTGAAAATAGTAGCCTACAGTAAGGAAAAACTCCAGGTAAAATACACTTTATCTCGTCCTTGTCCTATATTCTAATCTGACTTTGGTGTAGGTCACGTTGTTCTTCACACTACCATTTCTGGTAAATGCACACTATTTCAAATAAAATATATGTTTATTTTTCACATGATACAGTAGGTGTAAAAGGTACAGTGAAATGGTTATTTGCATATTTGCATAGTAGCAATATCAAAATTAGAAAGTGTCCAGATACAAATATTTTATAATAAATAGATGATGCTTACCCAGACACACTTGTCTAAATTGATTGGTCATGTGAAAGAAATGTTATAACCACCCCCCAGCCACATCTATCGAAGTGGATGGGTCACTATTGTCTAGACATGTTCATGAAATTGTATATGAGATGGCTGTAATCCCCCCAGATACACCTGGCTAACTTGATGGGTCATGTGGAAGAGAGGATATAGCCACCCCACAGCCACATCTAGCTAAGTGAATGGGTCTCTACAGAAGCTGTAAATGGCACAGTGAAATGCTATATGAGATGGCTGTAATCCCCCCAGATACACCTGGTTAACTTGATGGGTCATGTGGAAGAGAGGATATAGCCACCCCACAGCCACATCTTGCTAAGTGAATGGGTCTCTACAGAAGCTGTAAATGGCACAGTGAAATGCTATATGAGATGGCTGTAATCCCCCCAGATACACCTGGCTAACTTGATGGGTCATGCGGAAGAGAGGATATAGCCACCCCACAGCCACATCTTGCTAAGTGAATGGGTGTCTACAGAAGATGTAAATGGCACAGTGAAATGGTTACTTGCATATTTAGATTGTAGCAATAGCAAAAATAGAAAGCGTTAATAACAAGAACAAAAAGTGTCAATGCCAGTAGAGAAAGAACAAAATAATATACCATATGTACAAGATTTTTTAATTTTTTAATTTCACCTTTATTTAACCAGGAAGACAAGTTGAGAACAAGTTCGCATTTACAATTGCGACCTGGCCAAGATAAAGCAAAGCAGTTCGACACATACAACAACACAGAGTTACACATGGAGTAAAACAAACATACAGTCAATAATACAATAGAAAAATAAGTCTATATGCAATGTGAGCAAATGAGGTGAGATAAGGGAGGTAAAGCCAAAAAAAGGCCATGGTGGCGAAATAAATACAATATAGAAAGTAAAACACTGGAATGGTAGATTTGCTGTGGAAGAATGTGCAAAGTAGAATTCGAAATAATGGGGTGCAAAGGAGCAAAATAAATCAATAAATACAATAGGGGAAGAGGCAGATGTTTGGGCTAAATTATAGATGGGCTATATACAGGTGCAGTAATCTGTGAACTGCTCTGACAGCTGGTGCTTAAAGCTAGGGAGGGAGATAAGTGTTTCCAGTTTCAGAGATTTTTGTAGTTTGTTCCAGTCATTGGCAGCAGAGAACTGGAAGGAGAGATGGCCGAAGGAGGAATTGATTTTGGGGGTGACCAGAGAGATATACCTGCTGGAGCACGTGATACAGGTGGGTGCTGCTGTGGTGACCAGCGAGCTGAGATAAGGGGGAACTTTACCTAGCAGGGTCTTGTAGATGACCTGGAGCCAGTGGGTTTAGCTACGAGTATGAAGCGAGGGCCAGCCGATGAGAGCGTACAGGTCGCAGTGGTGGGTAGAATATGGGGCTTTGGTGACAAAACGGATGGCACTGTGATATATTATATCTAATTTATGGAGAATTAGAGGATATTTTGTAGATGACGTCGCCGAAGTCGAGGATCGGTAGGATGGTCAGTTTTACGAGGGTATGTTTGGCAGCATGAGTGAAGGATGCTTTGCTACGAAATAGGAAGCCAATTCTAGATTTAACTTTGGATTGGAGATGTTTGATGTGAGTCTGGAAGAAGAGTTTACAGTCTAACCAGAGACCTAGGTATTTGTAGTTGTCCACATATTCTAAGTCAGAACTGTCCAATTAGCAATTTAGCAATTTCTTCTTAGCTAGCTACATAGCCGTCTTTGTATCAAAGATAATTGCGTAATAATCGTATTTCGTCATCCTAACATAGCCTACACTGCTATCTGCCCAGCAGCTAGCCAGCTAGCTAACGTCCACCGTCTACCGTATAGCAGCACTGTAGTAACTATTACCCTCAACTGAACGACTTGATTAGTGTAGTGTTAGCTAGCTACATAGTTGTCTTTGCTGTCTTCGTATCCAAGATAATTGTGTAGTTTAGAGTGTGTAGTTTTAGAGTGATTATCTTAATTTACCGAGGTTAGCTAGCCAGCTATTTGTCGTCCTTAACGTAGGAGACACTGCTAGCTAGCCAACAGCTAGCCAACGTCTACCGAATAGAACTTAACAACCCGGTCGCATTCCGCCTCGCTCCACAGGTAGTATCACATTTTCATTTCATTTCATTACAGTACAATGGTTTGATTTGTTTGATCGTAGCTAGCTACATAGCTAGCTATATAGCCGTCTCTGTATCAAAGATAATTGTGTAGTCTAGAGCGATTTTCTAGGTTACCTAGCCAGCTATTGTCGTTCTTTTAACGCAACGTAACGTAATCAACACTGCTAGCTAGCCAGCTAGCCCCCGAATCAACAACGCAGCCACTGCCAGCTAGCCTACAAAGTCAACAACGCAGCCACTGCCAGCTAGCCTACTTCAGCAGTACTGTATCATTTTTAATCATTTTAGTCAATAAGATTCTTGCTACGTAAGCTCAGCTTTCTGAACATTCGAGACGTGTAGTCCACTTGTCATTCCAATCTCCTTTGCATTAGCGTAGCCTCTTCTGTAGCCTGTCAACTATGTGTCTGTCTATCCCTGTTCTCTCCTCTCTGCACAGACCATACAAACGCTCCACACCGCGTGGCCGTGGCCACCCTAATCTGGTGGTCCCAGCGCGCACGACCCACGTGGAGTTCCAGGTCTCCGGTAGCTTCTGGCCAACAAGGCAGAGTTCATCTCAGCCTATGCCTCCCTCCAGTCCCTCGACTTCTTGGCACTGACGGAAACATGGATCACCACGGATAACACTGCTACTCCTACTGCTCTCTCTTCGTCCGCCCACGTGTTCTCGCACACCCCGAGAGCTTCTGGTCAGCGGGGTGGTGGCACCGGGATCCTCATCTCTCCCAAGTGGTCATTCTCTCTTTCTCCCCTTACCCATCTGTCTATCGCCTCCTTTGAATTCCATGCTGTCACAGTTACCAGCCCTTTCAAGCTTAACATCCTTATCATTTATCGCCCTCCAGGTTCCCTCGGAGAGTTCATCAATGAGCTTGATGCCTTGATAGGCTCCTTTCCTGAGGACAGCTCACCTCTCACAGTTCTGGGCGACTTTAACCTCCCCACGTCTACCTTTGACTCATTCCTCTCTGCCTTCTTCTTTCCACTCCTCTCCTCTTTTGACCTCTCCCTCTCACCTTCCCCCCCCTACTCACAAGGCAGGCAATACGCTCGACCTCATCTTTACTAGATGCTGTTCTTCCACTAACCTCATTGCAACTCCCCTCCAAGTCTCCGACCACTACCTTGTATCCTTTTCCCTCTCGCTCTCATCCAACACTTCCCACACTGCCCCTACTCGGATGGTATCGCGCCGTCCCAACCTTCGCTCTCTCTCCCCCGCTACTCTCTCCTCTTCCATCCTATCATCTCTTCCCTCTGCTCAAACCTTCTCCAACCTATCTCCTGATTCTGCCTCCTCAACCTCCTCTCCTCCCTTTCTGCATCCTTTGACTCTCTATGTCCCCTATCCTCCAGGCCGGCTCGGTCCTCCCTCCCGCTCCGTGGCTCGACGACTCATTGCGAGCTCACAGAACAGGGCTCCGGGAGCCGAGCGGAAATGGAGGAAAACTCGCCTCCCTGCGGACCTGGCATCCTTTCACTCCCTCCTCTCTACATTTTCCTCTTCTGTCGCTGCTGCTAAAGCCACTTTCTACCACTCTAAATTCCAAGCATCTGCCTCTAACCCTAGGAAGCTCTTTGCCACCTTCTCCTCCCTCCTGAATCCTCCTCCCCTCCCCCTCCTCCCTCTCTGCAGATGACTTCGTCAACCATTTTGAAAAGAAGGTCGACGACATCCGATCCTCGTTTGCTAAGTCAAACGACACCGCTGGTTCTGCTCACACTGCCCTACCCTGTGCTCTGACCTCTTTCTCCCCTCTCTCTCCAGATGAAATCTCGCGTCTTGTGACGGCCGACCGCCCAACAACCTGCCCGCTTGACCCTATCCCTCCTCTCTTCTCCAGACCATTTCCGGAGACCTTCTCCCTTACCTCACCTCGCTCATCAACTCATCCCTGACCGCTGGCTACGTCCCTTCCGTCTTCAAGAGAGCGAGAGTTGCACCCTTCTGAAAAAACCTACACTCGATCCCTCCGATGTCAACAACTACAGACCAGTATCCCTTCTTTCTTTTCTCTCCAAAACTCTTGAACGTGCCGTCCCTTGGCCAGCTCTCCCGCTATCTCTCTCAGAATGACCTTCTTGATCCAAATCAGTCAGGTTTCAAGACTAGTCATTCAACTGAGACTGCTCTTCTCTGTATCACGGAGGCGCTCCCGCACTGCTAAAGCTAACTCTCTCTCCTCTGCTCTCATCCTTCTAGACCTATCGGCTGCCTTCGATACTGTGAACCATCAGATCCTCCTCTCCACCCTCTCCGAGTTGGGCATCTCCGGCGCGGCCCACGCTTGATTGCGTCCTACCTGACAGGTCGCTCCTACCAGGTGGCGTGGCGAGAATCCGTCTCCTCACCACGTGCTCTCACCACTGGTGTCCCCCAGGGCTCTGTTCTAGGCCCTCTCCTATTCTCGCTATACACCAAGTCACTTGGCTCTGTCATAACCTCACATGGTCTCTCCTATCATTGCTATGCAGACGACACACAATTAATCTTCTCCTTTCCCCCTTCTGATGACCAGGTGGCGAATCGCATCTCTGCATGTCTGGCAGACATATCAGTGTGGATGACGGATCACCACCTCAAGCTGAACCTCGGCAAGACGGAGCTGCTCTTCCTCCCGGGGAAGGACTGCCCGTTCCATGATCACGGTTGACAACTCCACTGTGTCCTCCTCCCAGAGCGCTAAGAACCTTGGCGTGATCCTGGACAACACCCTGTCGTTCTCAACTAACATCAAGGCGGTGGCCCGTTCCTGTAGGTTCATGCTCTACAACATCCGCAGAGTACGACCCTGCCTCACACAGGAAGCGGCGCAGGTCCTAATCCAGGCACTTGTCATCTCCCGTCTGGATTACTGCAACTCGCTGTTGGCTGGGCTCCCTGCCTGTGCCATTAAACCCCTACAACTCATCCAGAACGCCGCAGCCCGTCTGGTGTTCAACCTTCCCAAGTTCTCTCACGTCACCCCGCTCCTCCGCTCTCTCCACTGGCTTCCAGTTGAAGCTCGCATCCGCTACAAGACCATGGTGCTTGCCTACGGAGCTGTGAGGGGAACGGCACCTCAGTACCTCCAGGCTCTGATCAGGCCCTACACCCAAACAAGGGCACTGCGTTCATCCACCTCTGGCCTGCTCGCCTCCCTACCACTGAGGAAGTACAGTTCCCGCTCAGCCCAGTCAAAACTGTTCGCTGCTCTGGCCCCCAATGGTGGAACAAACTCCCTCACGACGCCAGGACAGCGGAGTCAATCACCACCTTCCGGAGACACCTGAAACCCCACCTCTTTAAGGAATACCTAGGATAGGATAAAGTAATCCTTCTCAACCCCCCCCTTAAAAGATTTAGATGCACTATTGTAAAGTGGCTGCTCCACTGGATGTCATAAGGTGAATGCACCAATTTGTAAGTCGCTCTGGATAAGAGCGTCTGCTAAATGACTTAAATGTAAATGTAATGTAAATGTCCAGAGTAGTGTTGCTGGACAGGCGGGCAGGTGCAGGCAGTGATCGGTTGAAAAGCATGCATTTAGTTTTACTTGTATTTAAGAGCAGTTGGAGGCCACGGAAGGAGAGCTGTATGGCATTGAAGCTCGTCTGGAGGGTTAAAACCTCTCTGGGATATGTGGGACAGTAGCGTCCCACTTGGCCAAAAGCCAGAGAAAATGTAGAGCGCCAAATTCAAATAATTTCCTATAAAATCAAACTTTCATGAAATCACACATGTAAGATACCAAATTAAAGCTACACACGTTGTGAATCCAGCCAACATGTCAGATTTCAAAAAAGCTTTTCGGTGAAAGCAAACGATGCTATTATCTGAGGATAGCACCTCCGTAAACAAAAGTGAGAAAACATATTTCAACCCTGCAGGCGTGATACAAAACACAGAAATAAAAATATAAATCATGCCTTACCTTTGACGAGCTTCTTCTGTTGGCACTCCAATATGTCCCATAAACATCACAAATGGTCCTTTGTCCGATTAATTCCGTCCATATATATCCAAAATGTCCATTTATTTGGCGCGTTTGATCCAGATAAACACCTGTTCCAACTTGCGCAACGTGACTACAAAATATCTCAAACGTTACCTGTAAATTTTGCCAAAACATGCCAAAACTACTTTTGTAATACAACTTTAGGTATTTCTTAAAGTAAGTAATCGATAAAATTGAAGACGGGGTGACGGGGTTTTTTTAATGTGGTTTTTTTTCTCCCACATTAATTTCACATTTCCACAAACTCCAACGTGTTTCCTTTCAAATCGTATAAAAAAGATGCATATCCTTGCTTCAGGTCCTGAGCAATTATATTTGGGTATGTCATTTTAGTCGAAAATTTAAAAAAGGGTCTGATACTTAGAAGTGGGACAACATTCCACAGGACAGAATCAACTGCCTGATCAACCTATGCGAAGGAGATGTGTCATGCTGCATGAGGCAAATGGTGGCCACATCAGATACTGACTGGTTTTCTAATCCATACCCTTACCTTTTTTAAGGTATCTGAACCCAACAAATGCATGTCTGTATTCCCAGTCATCTGAAATCCATAGATTAGGGCCAAATGAATTTGTTTCGAATGACTGATTTCCTTATATGAACTGTAACTCAGTAAAATCTTTGAAATTGTTGCATGTTGCGTTTATCTTTTTGTTCTGTGTAATTACTAATAATTCCTCTTTATTCTGTACTTTCAGAAATCACACACATAAATACACTGAACATCTTTCTTGCCGAAGATTGTGGCCAGCTTTTGTATGCTAGTAACATACTGTTTGAACCTATATGTAATGGTTGTTCATTTAATTGAAGTAGTAGTAGTGGTTGAAGCAAACTAACTAGTTTTACTAGAAGAAAGATAAACGGCAAGAAAAGACTGACAACTGTCATTCCATTATAAATATGCATAACCCATATTTCAATATTCATATAGTAATTGAACAACCAAAACTGCACTCCCACCCTTCAAGTAATCCTCCAGCAGCTCTGTCATGAGGTGCTTTTTGTACTTTCAGTAGGTAATCATCCCACCTATGAGGAAAGGGAGTGGGGAGAATGAGGAAATGGGAGGGGGTAGGTGGGTGAGCTATTGTCAATATAATTGCATATTGGAACTTTATGTCCAATTCTAAAATAAAATAAAAAACTAGTTCAGTAATATTTTCACCTGTAAGATGACTTTGAAGTATGTGGCCATTGAGAAATGAATGCCGATCAGATGGAAAAATATCTTCTTATACCACTTTGTAGTTTTCTCAGCGCATTCCACAAAACTGTTCATCATGTTCACCTTATTCACTACCCCCATTTTGAGGTTACAGTACACAGTCTGCTTTGATCTTTCCCTCTCCCGTCAGGTGGTCGACCTTCCCTGTGGCCGACAGGGTTGCTGTATGGACAATGCAGAGGACATGGACGTCTTGTTTGTCATGCTATTTTACTGACAGCTGTTGACCGTTCTCATTGAACTCCACATCCTCATCTTCCTGCTTCCGAAATACTGGCATCCCCTTCATGTTTGACCGGACTGTGCCACAGGCCACTTTGCAGTTGAAGAGCAGATGCTGGAAGAGTGTGGGACTGTACCGATTGTCCACGTACAAAGTGTGTCCGTTCCTAAGAAGTGGAGCCAGCATGGTCAACACCATAGACCCGGACACACCAAGCCCCTCACAATGTTTGATGTCAGTGATGGACTGGATGTCAATGTAGACTATATTGTCCTAGACAAATCCTGTATTCACGTCGCACATAACAAAGAACTTGACCCCAAACCTGTGCATTTTGGAGGGAATGTACTGAGAGAAAGCTAGCCTACGCTTCCATAACATCAGGGACTCGTCAAATGCATAGGTTTTTGTATGGCACAAAGACCAGACCAAATGCTGATGTCATGCTGGTAAGAACATTGATTTGTATAAAATTGGTCATTTAGGTTGGCAGTAGCATTGTTTACGAAATGTAGGCATCACAGCAGAACTAGGAAGGGAAAAGAGAGTGACAAAGAAGGGAGTTGCAAACATAGGATCTGTGCTCCAGTATTCTCTTATGGTGTTATTTACTATTCAGATGAGAAGGACTGTCACCAGGAAGGTATACATTTCACTAATTGTGGTTGTCACCCATTTAGCGAGCCGCCCCTCACTCTTGGCTCTCTCTTCTCCTGTAGCTCCAAGGCAAATTGATTGGTCTCCTCTAATATGTCTCCCACCAGCTCCTCTGTCAGAAACAGCTTGAAGCACTCTGCCTCAGAGGGAGATGGCAAGGGGCTTTGCACTCCAGACTGATACTCAACAGGGCAGGAGGGGTGAAATGGCTGGTTGCCTTCCAGCTACCGCAGACCTGCCGTACTTCACCCACTGTTGGTCTGCCTCCATCACCACCATAATCTCCAGAATGACCGGGGACTTCATCGGTGGGAAAGGGGTTAAAATTATTATTGTCATATAATCTTACTTAATTGACCATGTATAGCAGGTTGAAATTTGGCCATAGAATCAATGACCAAAAAATATGTATTTT
Source organism: Oncorhynchus nerka (assembly GCF_034236695.1). Classification (NCBI taxonomy): domain Eukaryota; kingdom Metazoa; phylum Chordata; class Actinopteri; order Salmoniformes; family Salmonidae; genus Oncorhynchus; species Oncorhynchus nerka. The sequence continues at coordinate 7,066,248 of NC_088411.1, forward strand.
CACGTTTCATTCAGCACCTAAAACGCACCGGATTTTAATGCCTGGAAAATACATATTTTCAAAGTCTGGAAACTACATATTTTTGACGTACGTATAAAGGGGGCTTTTCAACATCCATATAAGACAGATTCTTTTTCAACATAATTTTCCTTACTTGGGTGCATCCATTGTTGTTCCATTTGTCCAGTGAACTATGGACACCTCTCCCACTCTGTCTGGGCAGGGTGACAGGAAGCGGTCTAGGATAGACTAATGTTAGAGAGGTTATACACTCTTAGATAAAAAAAGGTACTAAGTAAGGTTCTTTGGCTTGTCTCATCTATGATGGATCCTGCCTAGAACCCTCTATAAATGGTTCTACCAAAACCCTTTTTATCATCTAAAGGTTCTTCCTAGAACTCTCTTTGAAGGGTTCTTCCTAGAACCATCTATGAATTATTCCACCAGCCTTATTAACCTTTAAAATTAAACTCTTTATGACATTACATAAATCATATGGACTTTCTTTGAGGGCCTAGTTATAGCCTAACACAGTGGTCGGAAACTCCTGGTTTACAAGTCACATTATGCTGGCTTGCAAAGTGATGTGTAATTCCTATTGGAATCCAGCTAGAGTGAAGATATCCAACAATTGGATTTTAAAAATGTTATTTAGGCTTTATTTAACTAGGCAAGTCTGTTAAGAACACATTCTTATTTACAATGACGGAAAGGGAGGGTTGATAAATGAGACAACCTAAATCATGTTAACAGAAACAATCATCCCACGAGAAAAAAAAAACTCACCACAGCCGGATGAAATTTATGACACCTGTGGTAAGGGATACTCAAAAATGATTTGGACACCCCTCACTCACCCACACACACACATGCACATACGGACACACACAGATGCACGCATGCACAAACACCACACACACTTACTGCTGGAGCTGCTGATGTCTTTGGGGGTAGGGGACATAGGGTGGATGCAGTGTTGACAGAGACAGTCTTTCCCATTAAAGGTGACACGATCTCCAGTAGGAAATGGTCGTCTAAGAGTGAGAGAGAGATAGTGAGAGAAGAGATACATCTACAGTATGGGTATGTGCGTGTCTGTGTCTGTGTGTGTATATGCATGTGCATGTGGTAGCACAATGATCTTACTTGCAGATTGTGCAGACGAAACAGGCCGGATGGTACGTCTTGCCGAGAGCAGTGACCACCTCTCCCTCTACAAAGCTCCCACAGCCATTGCAGCATGTGCCATGGAGCCGCTGGTAGTCCAACGTGCACAGGTAGTCCCCGTTCTTCATGAAGAAACCTCCCTGAGCCAAGTCGCACCCGCACACTGAACACACAAACACAACATGTATTCGCTTAGCATACATGCTAAAATTAGAAAAGTTATCTCAGAATCCATCTTCATCAAAATTTAGCCTTCATTTCTTCACAAAATAAAACATTTAATTTCTTCCCACATAAAATGGCTGTAGGTAGCATTATGCTGCAATTAATTAGTAATCTCAGACAAAAAAAATGTCAAAAGACTCCAGCCACCCTAGTCATCGACTGTTCTTTCTGCTATCGCACGGCAAGCGGTACCGGAGCGTCCAAGAGGCTTTTAAACAGCTTCTTCCCCCAACCCAAAAGACTCATGAACAGCTAATCAAATGACTACCCAGACTATTTGGAACCCCCCTCCCCCTTTCCGCTGCTGCTACTCTCTGTTATTATCTATGCATAGTCACTTTAATAACTCTACCCACATGTACATATTACCTCAATTACCCCGACACCGGTGCACCCACACATTGAACTGCCATTGTTATTTACTGCTGCTTTTTAACTATTAGTTATTCATATCTCACACTTTTTTTGTTGGTATTTTCTCAAAACTGCATTGTTGGTTAAGGGCTTGTAAGTAAGCATTTCACTGTAAGGTTGTATTCGGCGCATGAGACAAATAAAATGTGATTTGATTTACACAGTAGCTCCAATTTGAGTAATGGATGATTCCAGAAGTATGTCAGAATATGGCTGCACGATTTGGACAAAATAAAGTTGAAGTCAGAAGTTTACATACACCTTAGCCAAATACATTTAAACTCAGTTTTTCACAATTCCTGACATTTAATCCGGATAAAAATTCCCTGTCTTAGGTCAGTTAGGATCACCACTTTATTTAAGAATGTGCATGGTCTGAATAATAGTGGAAAGAATGATTTATTTCAGCTTTTATTTCTTTCATCACATTCCCAGTGGGTCAGAAGTTTACATACACTCAATTAGTATTTGGTAGCATTGCCTCTAAATTGTTTAACTTGGGTCAAACATTTCAGGTAGCCTTCCACATGCTTCCCACAATAAGTTGGGTGAATGTTGGCCCATTCCTCCGGTCGGAACTGGTGCAACTGAGTCAGGTTTGTAGGCCTCCTTGCTCGCACAAGCTTTTTCAGACATTTTTCCAAAAAGTATGATCTTTGTCCCCATGTGCAGTTGCAAACCGTAGTCTGGCTTTTTTTATGGCAGTTTTGGAGCAGTGGCTTCTTCCTTGCTGAGCGGCCTTTCAGGTTATGTCGATATAGGACTCGTTTTACTGTGGATATAGATAATTTTGTATCTGTTTCCTCCAGCTTCTTCACAAGGTCTTTTGCTGTTGTTCTGGGATTGATTTGCACTTTTCGCACCAAAGTACGTTCATCTCTAGGAGACAGAACGCATCTCCTTCCTGAGCGGTCCCGTGGTGTTAATACTTGCATACTATTGTTTGTACAGATGAACGTGGTACTTTCAGACATTTGACAATTGCTCCCAAGGATGAACCGAACTTGTGGAGGTCTACAATTTTTTTCTCTGAGGTCTTGGCTGATTTCTTTTGATTTTTCCATGATTTCAAGCAAAGAGGCACTGAGTTTGAAGGTAGGCCTTAAAATACATCCACAGGTACACCTCCAAATGACTCAATTGATGTCAATTAGCCTATCAGAAGCTTCTAACGCCATTACATAAATTTCTGGAATTTTCCAAGCTGTTTAAAGGCACAGTCAGCTTAGTGTCCTGTATGTAAAGGTCTGACCCACTGGACTTCTGATCAAATGAATAAGTGAAATAATCGGTCTATAAACAATTGTTGGAAAAATTACTTGTGTCATGCACAAAGTAGATGTCCTAACCGACTTGCCAAAACTATAGTTTGTTAACAAGAAATTTGTGGAGTGGTTGAAAAATGAGTTTTAATGACTCCAACCTAAGTGTTTGTAAACTTCCAACTACAGCTGTATACTATACATTTTTGTGCATGTAGATATGTTTGCCCTTGTTCGATAGAGCCATTGGACGTCTTTCAGCGATGTTCCTATCAGCGGATTCATTGCTAAATATACAAGCACACATATTTTCTTCCAGTCTCTGAAAGACTACAACTTGTGTTGGGTGGTGCTTCCTGTTCTAGCCTCCGGCACTCCTCCAAGAGGCACCACTAACAACAAAATCCTTTGGGCAAAACTAAAAGAACTGACCAGACGCAATGGCTTCAAGTGATTTCTCTCATCAACACGAATTCGACCAGAGAGTATTTTTTGATGTTCTATTATCTACAATGTGACATTCGACCATACATGTTTCAACTGGACATTTTTGGGATAGCTAGTGTTAGAAGCTCAGCTACAGCAGATGTCAGCATCAAGAGGGCAGATGACAAATATGGTGCCTAGCTAAGTAAGTTTCCGGCAAGCCACCTAGCTAGCTAACTTTAGTTTATCGACTGAAACCCATATTGTACTCCCAGTTAGCACATTGGAGCTGGGCCGATTCCGGCTGAGAGTCGGGGCATTCGGCTGAGAGTCAGACTCAGCCGATGTCATGTGACCCGAGTCTGTCCCGCCTTCGGCAGGATTACGTATGGCTAAGATGTGGCGATTGAGCTCGTGCCGTGATTGTGTTAACAACGTTAAACTTCAATGGTAAATGATATTTCTTATCCAATTTGGACATTAAGTAACTGGATAATTTTTGTAATAATATTCCATAGAAAAGTATGTTAAAATGATTTTACTTCTGTTTAAGTTACCAGTGTAAAAAGGCAGGTTAAATGTAGCCTAACGTTAATTTATAGGACTGAGTAGGATATCGACACATACGTAACGGGACTTCTAACATGTTTCAAGGCCCGTTTCAAATCAGCAATCAGATTGTGTTGTCTGTGATGTTATTAACTTACAGCAAATTGCTAAACAACCTCTTCTGATTAATCAAGGCGATTGTTTCCTGAAAATGACAAGTTTTTGAATGTTAATGCAGACACTTCGACACCTAGAAATCTCTTCTCTGTCTCTCTAGCCTGCCAGCTAATTCCAGCCCCAGCTCTTCCTCCTGCAGCTATTCAGCCAACAAAGATGATTAAGGTTCCTAAGAATTCATGTAAATGCAAATAACTGCCCTTTAGTAATTCAGTTCAGCAATATGTGTTTCAGAGCTGCAGCCCTCAAAGTGAGCCAGAAATGACTGAGAAGTATTCAGAGTATAGTGTGACTTCAAACATCTGGCGAAGGTGTACTGCAAACGTGTCAAGATTTCTGACTCTATTTAAAAAGAGCAGTCTACACATAATGTAGAAAATGCTGCTGTTCCTTCGACATTTTATATGTCCAATGAGAGCGCAGAGTTGGCTTTAAACTTCTTCACAACAGTATCTCGGACCTGCCTGGTGTGTTCCTTGTTCTTCATGATACTCTCTGCGCTTTTAACGGACCTCTGAGACTATCACAGTGCAGGTGCATTTATACGGAGACTTGATTACACACAGGTGGATTGTATTTATCATCATTAGTCATTTAGGTCAACATTGGATCATTCAGAGATCCTCACTGAACTTCTGGAGAGAGTTTGCTGCACTGAAAGTAAAGGGGCTGAATAATTTTGCACGCCCAATTTTTCAGTTTTTGATTTGTTAAAAAAGTTTGAAATATCCAATAAATGTCGTTCCACTTCATGATTGTGTCCCACCTGTTGTTGATTCTTCACAAAAAAATACAGTTTTATATCTTTATGTTTGAAGCCTGAAATGTGGCAAAAGGTCGCAAAGTTCAAGGGGGCCGAATACTTTCGCAAGGCACTGTATATGAATGCACCACTTTTCCGTTTACATTTATTTGAAACAAGTTATTTTTAAAATTTCACTTCACCAATTTGGACTATTTTATGTATGTCCATTATATGATATCCAAATTAATATCAATTTAAATTACAGGTTGTAATGCAACAAAATAGGAAAAACATAAAGGGGATGAACAATTTTGCAATGCACTGAATAACAAGTAATTTGTGAAACCATGATGTGATTTATTACAGGATTGGATGTTGCCATTTCAATGTTTTTGAATTCCTTTGTGTATCAGCACATTTGCTTGATATAATCTCACTGCAACTGCTCACTGTGTCCATGTTGCATAACATAGGCATTTTCAAAGAACCACCAGTCACGGTTAGCTCCCCGCCCACTCACTCTATCTTTTCAGACTTCCAGGTAGGTTGACATTTCAGGAAAGGTAATTGTTTTCAAATGTTGATCATTTATACACAATTTTCCCACAATGCACCATAATTTACAGTATGCTGCAGTAATATGTTTCAGAGTATTTTACTGTTGATAATACCCAAAATGATCATATGAATTACAGTTTTCCGTTATAGTGTACAATTGGATGCACTAGTGCCTCTCTGGAAGTTCAGGGTAAATTACTTGTTCACAGAGGAATGCACATATTTTTTGTGTGGAAGGAGGTGTCGTCAGCCATTAGCGGAAATTGCTAATGCAGGTCACACCAACCACTGGTATTATGATAGAGGGATTATGGCAGGCTTCCCAGAGCCCTGGAGGTCGAGGGGCCCAGAAGGACACAAATAGACTTTGCCTCTGTGGATTTAGACAGGCATGCACACGAAACACACACACACAGAGAGAGAGACAGATTTCTGGAGGTGAAATGCTAGCCATCTTCATATATGCTCCAACAGTACTGTCTAAATTCCTGAATCTGCCCACAAGAATGGGACTTTAAAAGCTAACATATGGAATTGTTTTACGATGGTTATGTCATGGATAATTTAGCTATTTGATTTTGAATTGTAGGACCCCTTTAGGTATGAAAAAATATAGAACAGTTATTTGATAACATGTTGCATTTGATCTTTACTACTATAGCCCATAGAAACACATTCATAAATGGCAAGAAAGTTCAAAATAAATCATGAGGAATGTGGTTTTTAAGTGTCTATATTATATCTGGAAGATATAAGAAAGCTCAGGGACTATTTATGATTTTCTTATGTTTTTTTGGACACATATTTTCTATTTTTGTTGCCACTAAACTACCTCCATTCATTTGTATGAGTTACCTTCCCACATGAGAGTGTCCTCTTTCCTGAGCCGTTCGGACGCTACTGAAGTTTTTTTTGAGATGACCGGTGTTCGGTATGTATCATGGTATGACAAACACTGCTGTTGCTCGGCACAAGTGTGTCAATAGACTCTTAGGATTTGTTTATGAGGTTGCCATGAAAATGGACAGACAAAGCTTTATGAGCGTAGTCTGGCGTATGCAGTCTTTCCAAAATCTTTCACAAACGTAAGAAAAAATGTGAACATGTATTTGGTAGTTTTTCATTCAATATATGAAATTCAACAAGACGAGCACTGAGCTCTTTTTTTGTAAGCAGTAAGGAAGATTTGTAGAGCAAGACAAGGTTTTGTTAGTATAAAGGTGGTTTGAGCAATGTTCTTGGTCTAATACTAATTGTAATTTCTATGGATACCAGAGGAGTGAGTTAGTTGCAGACCAAATAGTTCTCTATCACAGGCAAATATCATTTTATTTCTGTCAAGATCCTGTAAAGCAATCACTTCGAAATTTGTGAAGACAGTGGAGTGTGGTTAGCGCTTCATAGGGGGTTTCTATAGGAAGCAGCTCAATTTGATTAAAAAAGAGAGGAGAATGATAGAACATTCTTATTCTTTTGGATGCTGAATATCTGCTTGACTTGTGAGTATATTGAGTTAGTTGTACTTACAAGTTGGGCAGCTAGTTATGGATCTCAGTCTTTGGTAAAGGTGGTTCATATCAAATCAAATGTTATTGGTCACATACACATATTTAGCAGATGTTATTGCTTGTGTTCCTACCTCCACCAGTGCAGTAGTATCTAACAATTCACACACATCTAAAAGTCAAATAATGGAATTAAAAAATATATAAATATATAATTATTAGGACGAGCAATGTCTTAGTGGCATTGTTTGATGCTGCTACTGTGCGCATTGTACAGCTGTTAGCACAAGACAAATTATTATAGTTTATAAGAAGTGAACATTTGATATTGTGTCATACTATTGATTGACAATTGACTAAACTGATGAATTTGTATTACTTTGATTATTATTACTGAAAAAAACATGATATATGTTAGCCTTTCCTTCAATGTCCTCTCAGCCCACAATACAAACTAACAAGAAGTACTCTAGAGTTAACCCTGGCTTGAGGGGCGATAATGTCACTGTGGGATTACAAGTTCTGAATGTTTCGTCTTCAATTTTCTGTGAATAAAAATTTGTTATAAAGAAAATAGTAAGTGGGATCATTTGGAATGAAAATTCCATAGTTCCCTTCTGGGTGAGAATAGCACGTGACCTATCTCAAGTAAGAAAATGTATACCCTTTGAGACCAGGTGAAAGGTGCCATGTAAATGCAATTCATTACCATTCAATGAATCATTCAAGGGCACACTACTCACTCAAGACAGTAACCACAAAGTGACAAAAATAGCAAGATTTCCAACCATCCTCCACATCTTACCTTTTCTGAAGACTTCCCTGTGCATTGGACCAAAGGGCATGCACCGCAAATTCCTCAAAGTTGACAAGGAAAAGAGACTGGGAATAATAGTGAGATTTGGGTCCGGGGACAGATGCACACATATGTGTGCGCACAGACAAACATGTACGTGCGAGCGCACACACACACATATATACATGCTCACCCTTGCAGGTAAAGCACTTGATGTGGAAGTGCTTGTACTGGACCCGCAGCACCTCTCCCTTGCATGGCTCCCCACATTTGTAGCATTGGATGCACAGCTTCTCTGCAGGGTCCTGAACATGGCCCACTGGAGGAGAGAACAGACAGGCATGAGCACGGCCACCTAAAATGTATTTAAATCACTGTGTTCAAAACGGGGTGCGTGTACACACAGCAAACATGCGGGTGTTAAAAGTGTTGTGAGTGTTATATCCGATTATTGATTCTAGTGGGGTTAACACCAGTGGGATTGAAATTGACACCAACTGCAGTGAATAAATGAAGTTTTATTTAAATCACAGTGGAATCAACACCGCGTGGTGTTGTTACTTGACTGTGTTGAGTTCATTTCCGTTAAATATGTGTACGAAATATATTTTTTAAATATCTCCTAGATTTATGACAACAATGTTTCTTATTTATTTTTGGTCTGTCCTTTTTGCCATTTATGATGTTTCTATAGGCTTTAGTAGTAAAGGCCAAAATCAACATTTTATCAAATACATTTTTTTTATACCAAACGAGGTCCTAGAAATTCAAAATCAAACAGTTAGATGATCCATAGTTTGACCATCTTAAAACAATTCCATACCCCAAGTCCCCTAACATCTTTGATTCTCGTCACCTGCGACAATAAAGACTGCTTCCGGGTGAAAGGATTTTTGCTGGCTAATAATCTTGTACAGTTCACTGAGTGCCGTCTTGGTGTTTGCTGTGATAATAACACGTGAGCTTCCTCAGCGTATAGTGGGGTTGGTGTTTTAACATCAGAAACTCCAGGTTGGGTGAACAGGAGCTTGCGATATTTTCAAGTTCCGTACATCAGGAATTGTTTGAGGAAACATACCCCTCCCCATAGACTCTTATTAGACATCGCCATCTGATCCATTCAAAATATGGAGAAGCCGTCTGGTTGAATAGTAGAGTGTAGTGTATTGTCCGTAAGCCACATCTCAGCAAAAACTAAGACACTGAATTCCCTGATGTCCCTCTGCAATTGTTCACAAAGTTTATTTTCCAGCGATTGGATATTAGCCATCAGGATACTAGGAATGAGGAGGCAGTGTAGCCTATATTTTCAACCTAGCTCGGATTCCCCCTTTCCTTCCTCTTCTTCATCGCCAGATTAATAGCGACTCTTGGCGGAATGCATTGCTTGCCTGCTGTGGGAGTGATAAGCATTCATTTAATTTAAATGTAACCTTTATTTAACTAGGCAAGTCAGTTAAGAACAAATTCTTATTTACAATGACGGCCTACACCGGCCAAACCCAGACGACACTGGGCCAATTGTGCGCCGTCCTTTCGGACTCCCAATCAAGGCCGGTTGTGATACATCCTGGGTTCTCAGTATATTAAGGATCGGACACTTTAAAAAAAGAAATCAGCTAAAATGACGTACCCAAATCTAACTGCCTGTAGCTCAGGACCTGAAGCAAGGATATGCATAATCATGATACCATTTTAAAGGAAACACATTGACGTTTCTGGAAATGTGAGATTAATCTAGGAGAATATAATACATTAGATCTGGTAAATGCAATAGAAAAGCCATTATATGACTTAGGAGTCTAGACACCATTTAGATTTTGGTCACTAGATGGCAGCAGTGTATGTGCACAGTTTTAGACTGATCCAATGAACCATTGTATTATTGTATCAAGTCCGCCCAAATGTGCCTTGGTTTGGTTTATTGATACATTTAAGTACATAACTGTGCACTCTCCTCGAACAACAGCATGGTATTATTTCACTGTAAAAGCTACTGAAAGTACAGTTAGATTAACAAGAATTTAAGCTTTCTGCCCATATAAGATATGTCTATGTCCTGGGAAATGTTCTTCTTACTTACAACGTCATGCTAATCACTTTAGCACACATCAGCTCAACCGTCACGCGGGGGAGACACCAATTCGGTAAAGGATATCATGCAGACATGAATAATGAACTCGCTGGGAAGTAGAAAGACAGAGGTGTATGTTTTATGATTAGCCACTCATGGTGTGATTGTTATAACATACAGAGACTCAAGTCCTTTTGTCCACCCGACCTAGAATACCTCACAATCAAATGCAGACCATATTACTTCCCAAGAGAATTCTCTTCGGTTATAGCCACAGCCGTGTATATTCCCCCTCAAGCTGACACCACGACAGTCCTCAAAAGGACTTCAAGGGACTTTATGCAAACTGGAAACCACATATTATTGTAGCTGGGGATTTTAACAAAGCAAACTTGAGGAAAACGCTACCGAAGTTCTGCAAACACATTGACTGCAGCACTCGCTCTGAGAAAACATTAGACCACTGCTACTCAGCTGCTACTCAGAAACGCTTACAATGCCCTCCCCTGCCTTCCCTTCAACAAATCTGATCACGACTCCATTTTGCTCCTCCCTTCATATAGGCCGAATCTAAAACAGGAAATACCCATGCTGAGGACTATTCAACGCTGGTCTGACCAATCAGAATCGATGCTTCAAGATTGTTTTGATCGTGTAGACTGGGATACATCTTCTGCACATCTATCACTCCAATGTTTAATTGCTGTACTGTTATTATTTCACCACTATGGCCTATTTATTGCCTTACCTCCCTCATCCTACCTTCTTTGCACACACTGTATACTTTTTCTATTGTATTATTGACCATATGTTTGTTTATTCCATGTGTAACTCTGTGTTGTTGTTTGTGTCGCACTGCTTTGCTTTATCTTGGCCAGGACGCAGGTGTAAATGAGAACTTGTTCTCTACTAGCCTACCTGGTTAAATAAAGGTGGGAAAAAAGTACAAAACAAAAGTACAATTATATCACAGAAAAACATTAAAGAATACGGTGACTAAGTTTATCAGGAAGTGTATAGGAAGTGTATAGGAGATGTTGTACCCACTGTGACTATTAAAACCTACCCTAACCAGAAACCGTGGATAGATGGCAGCGTTCACGCAAAACTGAAACCACCGCATTTAACCATGTCATGGTGACTGGGAATATGGCCGAATACAAACAGTGTAGTTATACCCTCTGTAAGGAAATTAAACAGGCAAAATGTTAATATTGAGACAAAGTGGAGTCACAATTCAATGGCTCAGACACAAAACCTATGTGGCAGGGTCTATAGAAAGTCACGTCATGGACACCGACATCTTGCTTCCGGACAAGCTAAACAACTTCACCTGCTTTGAGGATAACACAATGCTACCGGCCGACGTGAGTAAAACATTTAAACGTGTTAACCCTCACAAGGCTGCCGAACCAGATGACATCCCTAGCCGCGTCCCCAGAACATGTGCAGACCAGCTGGCTGGAGTGTTAATGGACATATTCAATCTCTTCCTATCCCTGTCTGCTGTTTCCACTTGTTGCCCCAAGATGTCCACCATTGTTTCTGTACCCAAGAAAGCAAAGGTAACTGAACTAAATGACTATTACCCCTTAGCACTTCTGTCATCATAAATTGCTTTGAGTGGCTAGTGTTGTGGAAATTCAGTACTGAGAGAGATTTGGCCATTTCTTCAAACAATCATCTTGATTTAATATTGCTTAATTATTGCAATAATGAGGCTGGTCGACCCGCCCACCCTTGAGTGTTGTACCGAGTAACCTAACCTTTACACAAATGCAGAGTACTATATATAGCTGACACCAACAAGTCATGGTTGGTTAAACAGCCCCCTCATGCAGACCAAGGAGCATCAGAGGCCACTGTGGCTTCGTCCTGATGTTATCTGCACGTGGGTTGTTGTCTTAACACTACCCTGACTTAGTTTCCCAGATGCGAGGATGATTTTGAGACAATGAGGGATTGTTCTACTCCTAAACTATGTCTAGTAAAAAACATTATTTTCTATGTAATGCTGTCTTTAACCCATTTGTCAGCTCAAGCCATCTCCAGTGAAGCCCATGTAAACACGGACACTAGCAGGACAGAAATGTCTTACTATTAGTTAAATATTAATTGCTAACCATTAAAACCTCTCTTGGGTAGGGGGCAGTATTTTGAAGTGTGGATGACAAACATGCCCAAAGTAAACTGCCTGTTACTCAGGCCCAGAAGCTAGGATAAGCATATGCATGGTACTATTGGATAGAAAACACTGTTTCTAAAACTGTTAAAATAATGTCTGCGAGTATAACAGAACTGATATGGCAGGCGAAAACCCGAGGAAAATCCACCCAGGAAGTGAGACTTTTTGAAGCGAATTGTTTTCCATTGAATGCCTTTTGACTCTGTTATAGGTTAGGGCCCAGATTGCTGTTCTTATGGCTTCCACAGTCTTTAGACATGCTTTCAGTGTCCAAAGAAGGGACAGAGGTATACAGAATAGTGTCGTCTGCGTAGAGGTGGATCATAGAATCATCAGCAGAAAGAGCGTCATCATTGATGTATATAGAGAAGAGAGTCGGCCCGAGAATTGAACCCTGTGGCACCCCCATAGAGACTGCCAGAGATCCGGGCAACATGCCCTCCGATCATTAAACTTAGTAAGGCTGAAAGCTGAATTCAGTTTGCCTGGAAGGAAGAGGTGATTATTAAATAAAGGACCTTCAGTAGAGTAATCACAGAATTTAAAATGTTGATGGAATTGAGTCCAAATTTCAAGAGTATTGACAACAATTGGATTGCATGTGTAGCGTAAACAGAAAGAGGGAGATGGTGGAGGTGACTAAAGCTGATAAAGAGTAAGAGAAACATGAGTTGGCTTCTGTTTGATACCAGCACCCCATAGAAAAGACATAAGCTTATCCTAAAAAAGAGAAGAAAAAAAGAGGGAGACACTGGAACAAATACAGAAATCTGGGCAATACGCTCATCTTGATACAATTCGCATTACCAGCTAAAGTAAAAATGGAGAATACTCCATCTCTGAAAGTCCAGTTTTAAGTTTTCTGAACAGAGAAATACATTTCTCATCATGGAGGGAAGACGAGGTACATGTGATATTGTTCCCTAAATATTTAAAGCCAGCCTTGGACATACGAAATGGAACAGTATCCCACGGAATTTGTAATGCTAATGAATTAATAGGAAAATGTATTTATAACCCGAAAACACACCAAACCTATGCAATAGGTCCACTACCTCAGGGACCCACATTTCAGGGTCTGAGATAAAAGCAAGTCATCTGCATACAAGGAAACTTTGTGTTCCAGTCCCCATCTGTAGATAACATGTGTTGTCTATAGCATAATAGAGAGGGGTTCTAGCGCCAGGGCAAATAACAGAGGGGACATTGGACATCCCTGTGTAATAGTATAACTTTAGTCCGTCCCCTCGCCCCTACCCAGGCTCGAACCAGGGACCCTCTGCACACATAGACAACTGACACCCACGAAGCATCGTTACACATCGCTCCACAAAAGCAGCGGCCCTTGCAAGGGGGACAACTATTTCAGGTCTCAGAGCGAGTGACGTCACCGATTGAAACGCTATTAGCGCGCACCACCACTAACTAGCTAGCCATTTCACATCGGTTACACCTGGCGTGTGGCCCTTGATAATGGGAAATACTGTGAACAAAGTTTGAAGCCTTGGGTGATGAATACAACAGTTGTACCCAGGAAATTAAATTTGCACCAATGCCACATTTTCCCAGTACAGAGAATAAATATTCCCATTCTCCCCTGACATTAAGCAGACGGCAAATGTTAGAAAAGGAGTGGCGACCCTTAATAAATCCTGTCTGATCCGTTGATTCTATTCGAGAGGCATGCAAATTCGCTAATATTTTTACACCTGCATTTAAAAGGGAGATCGGTCTGTATGAGCCACACTCAGATGCATCTTTGCTGGGTTTTAACAAAAATGTGATCGACACCTCTGTCAGGGTTTGGGGTAAAACACCCAGGTCCAGGGAATTTTCAAACATTTCAATCAGGAGAGGGGATAGTTTGGCAGAAAACGTATTGTATAAATTTGGGTAGCCATCTGTGCTAGGAGATTTCACACTTTGCATTGCTGTAATTGAATTAATAATCTCCTCTAGCTTCAAAGGTCTCCTCTCTATATTACTGGTAGGAGTTTCCAAATTGTCAAGGAAGTCATTCATAATTGAATTGTCTTCAGGTGATTCAGATGTGTAAAGATCACATTTTTTTTGGGGGGTGACAGTATTATTGATTTCAGTGGGACTAACTTAAGACACCCGAGGTGTTGTGAATTTGAGGGATCAGCTGTGCGGCAGATTTTCACTTGAGTTGATGAGCTAGAAGTCGACCAGCCTTTTCTCCATGTTCGTAAAACAAAACCGCGTGCACGGAGTAGCTGCTGCTCAGCCTTATTTGTGGATATTAAATTCTACTAAGTTTGAAGACTCAGCCTTTCTTTGTAAAGTTCTGGTGATGGAGAGGTGGAGCACTGTTGGTCTAATTCCAGAATTGAGTTGATCAGCTGTTGTTGTTATATTTGGTTGTTTATTGAGGAGAGCAATAGAAAATTATTTTTCCTCTAAGAACAACTTTAAGTGTTTCCCAAAGTGTAGATGGAGAGATCAAATCAGTTTTAATTGTCTCAACAAAGACCTTCAATTCCATTTGAAATAATGGTGCAGAATGAATTGTTTAAAAGTAAAGATCTCCATACAGGGCGATCTGTATAGTTCAATGAGAATGAGAAGTCGCGTGACAGAGGAGCATGATCACTAATAACAATGGCAGAGTATTCTACTTTCTTAACAGAGGGGAGAAGGGCTTTATCTACAAAAAAGTTGTCTATTGTAGAATAGGAGTTGTGCACGTGAAAAGAAAAATAATAATTTGTTACGGGGAAAAAGGAATCTCCATGGATCTATACATACTGGGTGGATCAGACAATTCAAGTCACCTCCAAAAATGTAATGGTGTGAGTTGACATTGGGCAGCAAAGAAATAAGTTTGTTAATGAAATTAAAATCACCCCAATTGGGAGCATATACATTTACAAGCAAAACAGAGGTGTGAAAAAGAGAACCAGACACCATAACAAAACGCCCCTGTGGATCCAAGATTATGTCAGCATCGGTAAATTGTACTTTCTTATGAATAAGTACTGCTGTTCCCCTTAGCATTGTATTTTGAGTGGAATATTTGTCCGACCCAAGCATTACGGAGTCGACCATGATCTGCTGCACACAGATGTGTTTCTTGTAAGAATGCTATATCGGTTTTTAAATTCTTAAGATAAGCAAATACTCTAGTACGTTTAACCTGGCCGTTCATTGCCTTGATGTTCCAGCTTGTAAACCTAATAGCTGATCACCCAACTCCCACCCCAAAATCTGAATTGTCAGTAATTAAAAGTTGAGATTTCTAAATTAAGACTGAAATAGAGATGAAAACCCTGTATAAGATCACCGATCATATCTTGTGACAAAAGAAAAAGCATGTACCGAAAAGTTAGTCAAAATACTGTTGAAGTAGAATGTGTAAGAATCAAATGGTTAATAAAGGCAAACAACCCCCCCCCCACCCCCTGACATAAAACCCTCAAAATAACACAACAAACAACATCCCCCACCCCCTGACATAAAACCCTCAAAATAACACAACAAACAACATCCCCCACCCCCTGACATAAAACCCTCAAAATAACACAACAAACAACATCCCCCACCCCTGACATAAAACCCTCAAAATAACACAACAAACAACACCCCCCCACCCCTGACATAAAACCCTCAAAATAACACAACAAACAACATCCCCCCGACATAAAACCCTCAAAATAACACAACAAACAACATCCCCCTGACATCAAAACCCTCAAAATAACACAACAAACAACATCCCCCACCCCTGACATAAAACCCTCAAATAACACAACAAACAACATCCCCCCTGACATAAAACCCTCAAAATAACACAACAAACATCCCCACCCCTGACATAAAACCCTCAAATAACACAACAAACAACATCCCCCTGACATAAAACCCTCAAAATAACACAACAAACAACATCCCCCTGACATAAAACCCTCAAAATAACACAACAAACAACACCCCCACCCCTGACATAAAACCCTCAAAATAACACAACAAACAACATCCCCCACCCCTGACATAAAACCCTCAAATAACACAACAAACAACATCCCCCCATAAAACCCTCTGACAAAAACCCTCAAAATAAAATAACAAACAACATCCCCCACCACCTGACATAAAACCCTCAAAATAACACAACAACATCCCCCACCCCGACATAAAACCCTAAAAATAACACAACAAACATCCCCCACCCCTGACATAAAACCCTCAAAATAAACAAGAAACAAAACATAAAAACAAAATAACACAACAAACAACATCCCCCTGACATAAAACCCTCAAAATAACACAACAAACATCCCCCCTGACATAAAACCCTCAAAATAACACAACAAACAACATCCCCCTGACATAAAACCCTCAAAATAACACAACAAACAACATCCCCCCCACCCCTGACATAAAACCCTCAAATAACACAACAAACAACATCCCCCACCCCTGACATAAAACCCTCAAATAACACAACAAACAACATCCCCCATGACATAAAACCCCCACAACAAACATCCCCACCCCCTGACATAAAACCCTCAAATAAACAACAAACAACAACATAAAACCCTCAAAATAACACAACAAACCCCTGACATAAAACCCTCAAAATAACACAACAAACAACACCCCCCACCCCTGACATAAAACCCTCAAAATAACACAACAAACAACATCCCCCACCCCTGACATAAAACCCTCAAAATAACACAACAAACAACATCCCCCTGACATAAAACCCTCAAAATAACACAACAAACAACATCCCCCACCCCTGACATAAAACCCTCAAATAACACAACAAACAACATCCCCCTGACATAAAACCCTCAAAATAACACAGCAAACATCCCCCACCCCCTTGACATAAAACCCTCAAAATAACACAACAACATCCCCCACCACCTGACATAAAATCCTCAAAATAACACAACAACATCCCCCACCCCGACATAAAACCCTAAAAATAACACAACAAACATCCCCCACCCCTGACATAAAACCCTCAAAATAACACAAGAAACAACATCCCCCCTGACATAAAACCCTCAAAATAACACAACAAACAACATCCCCCTGACATAAAACCCTCAAAATAACACAACAAACATCCCCCTGACATAAAACCCTCAAAATAACACAACAAACAACATCCCCCTGACATAAAACCCTCAAAATAACACAACAAACAACATCCCCCACCCCTGACATAAAACCCTCAAATAACACAACAAACAACATCCCCCCACCCCCTTGACATAAAACCCTCAAAATAACACAACAACATCCCCCACCCCTGACATAAAACCCTCAAAATAACACAACAAACAACATCCCCCACCCCTGACATAAAACCCTCAAAATAACACAACAAACATCCCCCTGACATAAAACCCTCAAAATAACACAACAAACAACATCCCCCTGACATAAAACCCTCAAAATAACACAACAAACAACATCCCCCAGCCCCTGACATAAAACCCTCAAAATAACACAACAAACAACATCCCCCACCCCTGACATAAAACCCTCAAAATAACACAACAAAAACATCCCCCCCCCCTGACATAAAACCCTCAAAATAACACAACAAACAACATCCCCCCCCCCTGACATAAAACCCTCAAAATAACACAACAAACAACATCCCCCCACCCCTGACATAAAACCCTCAAAATAACACAACAAACAACATCCCCCCACCCCTGACATAAAACCCTCAAAATAACACAACAAACAACACCCCCCACCCCTGACATAAAACCCTCAAAATAACACAACAAACAACATCCCCCGACATAAAACCCTCAAAATAACACAACAAACATCCCCACCCCTGACATAAAACCCTCAAATAACACAACAAACAACATCCCCCTGACATAAAACCCTCAAAATAACACAACAAACAACACCCCCACCCCCTGACATAAAACCCTCAAAATAACACAACAAACAACATCCCCCACCCCTGACATAAAACCCTCAAAATAACACAACAAACAACATCCCCCTGACATAAAACCCTCAAAATAACACAACAAACAACATCCCCCACCCCTGACATAAAACCCTCAAATAACACAACAAACAACATCCCCCTGACATAAAACCCTCAAAATAACACAACAAACATCCCCCACCCCCTTGACATAAAACCCTCAAAATAACACAACAACATCCCCCCCACCCCCTGACATAAAATCCTCAAAATAACACAACAACATCCCCCACCCCGACATAAAACCCTAAAATAACACAACAAACATCCCCCACCCCTGACATAAAACCCTCAAAATAACACAACAAATAACACCCCCCCACCCCCTGACATAAAACCCTCAAAATAACACAACAAACAACATCCCCCTGACATAAAACCCTCAAAATAACACAACAAACAACATCCCCCACCCCTGACATAAAACCCTCAAAATAACACAACAAACAACATCCCCCTGACATAAAACCCTCAAAATAACACAACAAACAACATCCCCCTGACATAAAAACCCTCAAAATAACACAACAAACATCCCCACCCCTGACATAAAACCCTCAAATAACACAACAAACAACATCCCCTGACATAAAACCTCAAAATAACACAACAAACAACATCCCCCTGACATAAAACCCTCAAAATAACACAACAAACAACACCCCCCCCCCTGACATAAAACCCTCAAAATAACACAACAAACAACATCCCCCACCCCTGACATAAAACCCTCAAAATAACACAACAAACAACATCCCCCTGACATAAAACCCTCAAAATAACACAACAAACAACATCCCCACCCCTGACATAAAACCCTCAAATAACACAACAAACAACATCCCCCTGACATAAAACCCTCAAAATAACACAGCAAACATCCCCCCCCCCCTTGACATAAAACCCTCAAAATAACACAACAACATCCCCCACCACCTGACATAAAATCCTCAAAATAACACAACAACATCCCCCACCCCGACATAAAACCCTAAAAATAACACAACAACATCCCCACCCCTGACATAAAACCCTCAAATAACACAACAAACAACATCCCCCTGACATAAAAACCCTCAAAATAACACAACAAACATCCCCACCCCTGACATAAAACCCTCAAATAACACAACAAACAACATCCCCCTGACATAAAACCCTCAAAATAACACAACAAACAACATCCCCCTGACATAAAACCCTCAAAATAACACAACAAACAACACCCCCACCCCTGACATAAAACCCTCAAAATAACACAACAAACAACATCCCCCACCCCTGACATAAAACCCTCAAAATAACACAACAAACAACATCCCCCTGACATAAACCCTCAAAATAACACAACAAACAACATCCCCCACCCCTGACATAAAACCCTCAAATAACACAACAAACAACATCCCCCTGACATAAAACCCTCAAAATAACACAGCAAACATCCCCCACCCCCTTGACATAAAACCTCAAAATAACACAACAACATCCCCCACCCCGACATAAAACCCTAAAAATAACACAACAAACATCCCCCCACCCCTGACATAAAACCCTCAAAATAACACAAGAAACAACATCCCCCTGACATAAAACCCTCAAAATAACACAACAAACAACATCCCCTGACATAAAACCCTCAAAATAACACAACAAACATCCCCCTGACATAAAAACCCTCAAAATAACACAACAAACAACATCCCCCTGACATAAAACCCTCAAAATAACACAACAAACAACATCCCCACCCCTGACATAAAACCCTCAAATAACACAACAAACAACATCCCCCCACCCCCTTGACATAAAACCCTCAAAATAACACAACAACATCCCCCACCCCTGACATAAAACCCTCAAAATAACACAACAAACAACATCCCCCACCCCTGACATAAAACCCTCAAAATAACACAACAAACATCCCCCTGACATAAAACCCTCAAAATAACACAACAAACAACATCCCCCTGACATAAAACCCTCAAAATAACACAACAAACAACATCCCCCAGCCCCTGACATAAAACCCTCAAAATAACACAACAAACAACATCCCCCACCCCCTGACATAAAACCCTCAAAATAACACAACAAAAACATCCCCCACCCCCTGACATAAAACCCTCAAAATAACACAACAAACAACATCCCCCACCCCTGACATAAAACCCTCAAAATAACACAACAAACAACATCCCCCCACCCCTGACATAAAACCCTCAAAATAACACAACAAACAACATCCCCCACCCCTGACATAAAACCTCAAAATAACACAACAAACAACACCCCCACCCCTGACATAAAACCCTCAAAATAACACAACAAACAACATCCCCCCGACATAAAACCCTCAAAATAACACAACAAACATCCCCACCCCTGACATAAAACCCTCAAATAACACAACAAACAACATCCCCCCTGACATAAACCCTCAAAATAACACAACAAACAACACCCCCCCCCCCCTGACATAAAACCCTCAAAATAACACAACAAACAACATCCCCCACCCCTGACATAAAACCCTCAAAATAACACAACAAACAACATCCCCCTGACATAAAACCCTCAAAATAACACAACAAACAACATCCCCCACCCCTGACATAAAACCCTCAAATAACACAACAAACAACATCCCCCTGACATAAAACCCTCAAAATAACACAACAAACATCCCCCACCCCTTGACATAAAACCCTCAAAATAACACAACAACATCCCCCCACCCCCTGACATAAAATCCTCAAAATAACACAACAACATCCCCCCACCCCGACATAAAACCCAAAAATAACACAACAAACATCCCCCACCCCTGACATAAAACCCTCAAAATAACACAACAAATAACACCCCCCACCCCCTGACATAAAACCCTCAAAATAACACAACAAACAACATCCCCCTGACATAAAACCCTCAAAATAACACAACAAACAACATCCCCCACCCCCTGACATAAAACCCTCAAAATAACACAACAAACAACATCCCCTGACATAAAACCCTCAAAATAACACAACAAACATCCCCCTGACATAAAACCCTCAAAATAACACAACAAACATCCCCCTGACATAAAACCCTCAAAATAACACAACAAACAACATCCCCCTGACATAAAACCCTCAAAATAACACAACAAACAACATCCCCTGACATAAAACCCTCAAAATAACACAACAAACAACATCCCCCCTGACATAAAACCCTCAAAATAACACAACAAACAACATCCCCCACCCCTGACATAAAACCCTCAAAATAACACAACAAACAACATCCCCCTGACATAAAACCCTCAAAATAACACAACAAACAACATCCCCCACCCCTGACATAAAACCCTCAAATAACACAACAAACAACATCCCCCTGACATAAAACCCTCAAAATAACACAACAAACATCCCCCCCACCCCTTGACATAAAACCCTCAAAATAACACAACAACATCCCCACCCCCTGACATAAAATCCTCAAAATAACACAACAACATCCCCCACCCCGACATAAAACCCTAAAAATAACACAACAAACATCCCCCACCCCTGACATAAAACCCTCAAAATAACACAACAAATAACACCCCCCACCCCCTGACATAAAACCCTCAAAATAACACAACAAACAACATCCCCCTGACATAAAACCCTCAAAATAACACAACAAACAACATCCCCCACCCCTGACATAAAACCCTCAAAATAACACAACAAACAACATCCCCCTGACATAAAACCCTCAAAATAACACAACAAACATCCCCACCCCTGACATAAAACCCTCAAATAACACAACAAACAACATCCCCCTGACATAAAACCCTCAAAATAACACAACAAACAACATCCCCCCCTGACATAAAACCCTCAAAATAACACAACAAACAACACCCCCACCCCTGACATAAAACCCTCAAAATAACACAACAAACAACATCCCCCACCCCCTGACATAAAACCCTCAAAATAACACAACAAACAACATCCCCCTGACATAAAACCCTCAAAATAACACAACAAACAACATCCCCCACCCCTGACATAAAACCCTCAAATAACACAACAAACAACATCCCCCTGACATAAAACCCTCAAAATAACACAGCAAACATCCCCCACCCCCTTGACATAAAACCCTCAAAATAACACAACAACATCCCCCACCACCTGACATAAAATCCTCAAAATAACACAACAACATCCCCCACCCCGACATAAAACCCTAAAATAACACAACAACATCCCCCACCCCTGACATAAAACCCTCAAATAACACAACAAACAACATCCCCCTGACATAAAACCCTCAAAATAACACAACAAACATCCCCACCCCTGACATAAAACCCTCAAATAACACAACAAACAACATCCCCCTGACATAAAACCCTCAAAATAACACAACAAACAACATCCCCCTGACATAAAACCCTCAAAATAACACAACAAACAACACCCCCACCCCTGACATAAAACCCTCAAAATAACACAACAAACAACATCCCCACCCCTGACATAAAACCCTCAAAATAACACAACAAACAACATCCCCCTGACATAAAACCCTCAAAATAACACAACAAACAACATCCCCACCCCCTGACATAAAACCCTCAAATAACACAACAAACAACATCCCCCTGACATAAAACCTCAAAATAACACAGCAAACATCCCCCACCCCCTTGACATAAAACCCTCAAAATAACACAACAACATCCCCCACCACCTGACATAAAATCCTCAAAATAACACAACAACATCCCCCACCCCGACATAAAACCCTAAAAATAACACAACAAACATCCCCACCCCTGACATAAAACCCTCAAAATAACACAAGAAACAACATCCCCCTGACATAAAACCCTCAAAATAACACAACAAACAACATCCCCCTGACATAAAACCCTCAAAATAACACAACAAACATCCCCCCTGACATAAAACCCTCAAAATAACACAACAAACAACATCCCCCTGACATAAAACCCTCAAAATAACACAACAAACAACATCCCCCACCCCTGACATAAAACCCTCAAATAACACAACAAACAACATCCCCCCCCACCCCCTTGACATAAAACCCTCAAAATAACACAACAACATCCCCCACCCCCTGACATAAAACCCTCAAAATAACACAACAAACAACATCCCCCCACCCCTGACATAAAACCCTCAAAATAACACAACAAACATCCCCCTGACATAAAACCCTCAAAATAACACAACAAACAACATCCCCCTGACATAAAACCCTCAAAATAACACAACAAACAACATCCCCCAGCCCCTGACATAAAACCCTCAAAATAACACAACAAACAACATCCCCCACCCCCTGACATAAAACCCTCAAAATAACACAACAAAAAACATCCCCCACCCCTGACATAAAACCCTCAAAATAACACAACAAACAACATCCCCCCACCCCCTGACATAAAACCCTCAAAATAACACAACAAACAACATCCCCCACCCCTGACATAAAACCCTCAAAATAACACAACAAACAACATCCCCCACCCCTGACATAAAACCCTCAAAATAACACAACAAACAACCCCCCACCCCTGACATAAAACCCTCAAAATAACACAACAAACAACATCCCCCCACCCCCTGACATAAAACCCTCAAAATAACACAACAAACAACATCCCCCCACCCCCTGACATAAAACCCTCAAAATAACACAACAAACAACATCCCCCCACCCCTGACATAAAACCCTCAAAATAACACAACAAACAACACCCCCCACCCCTGACATAAAACCCTCAAAATAACACAACAAACAACATCCCCGACATAAAACCCTCAAAATAACACAACAAACATCCCCACCCCTGACATAAAACCCTCAAATAACACAACAAACAACATCCCCCTGACATAAAACCCTCAAAATAACACAACAAACAACACCCCCCACCCCCTGACATAAAACCCTCAAAATAACACAACAAACAACATCCCCCACCCCTGACATAAAACCCTCAAAATAACACAACAAACAACATCCCCCTGACATAAAACCCTCAAAATAACACAACAAACAACATCCCCCCCCCTGACATAAAACCCTCAAATAACACAACAAACAACATCCCCCTGACATAAAACCCTCAAAATAACACAACAAACATCCCCCCACCCCCTTGACATAAAACCCTCAAAATAACACAACAACATCCCCCCACCCCCTGACATAAAATCCTCAAAATAACACAACAACATCCCCCCACCCCGACATAAAACCCTAAAAATAACACAACAAACATCCCCCCACCCCTGACATAAAACCCTCAAAATAACACAACAAATAACACCCCCACCCCTGACATAAAACCCTCAAAATAACACAACAAACAACATCCCCCTGACATAAAACCCTCAAAATAACACAACAAACAACATCCCCCCACCCCTGACATAAAACCCTCAAAATAACACAACAAACAACATCCCCCTGACATAAAACCCTCAAAATAACACAACAAACAACATCCCCCTGACATAAAACCCTCAAAATAACACAACAAACATCCCCACCCCTGACATAAAACCCTCAAATAACACAACAAACAACATCCCCCTGACATAAAACCCTCAAAATAACACAACAAACAACATCCCCCTGACATAAAACCCTCAAAATAACACAACAAACAACACCCCCCCCCCTGACATAAAACCCTCAAAATAACACAACAAACAACATCCCCACCCCTGACATAAAACCCTCAAAATAACACAACAAACAACATCCCCCTGACATAAAACCCTCAAAATAACACAACAAACAACATCCCCCACCCCTGACATAAAACCCTCAAATAACACAACAAACAACATCCCCCTGACATAAAACCCTCAAAATAACACAGCAAACATCCCCCACCCCTTGACATAAAACCCTCAAAATAACACAACAACATCCCCCCACCACCTGACATAAAATCCTCAAAATAACACAACAACATCCCCCACCCCGACATAAAACCCTAAAAATAACACAACAAACATCCCCCACCCCTGACATAAAACCCTCAAAATAACACAACAAACAACATCCCCCTGACATAAAACCCTCAAAATAACACAACAAACAACATCCCCCCTGACATAAAACCCTCAAAATAACACAACAAACATCCCCCTGACATAAAACCCTCAAAATAACACAACAAACAACATCCCCCTGACATAAAACCCTCAAAATAACACAACAAACAACATCCCCACCCCCTGACATAAAACCCTCAAATAACACAACAAACAACATCCCCCACCCCTTGACATAAAACCCTCAAAATAACACAACAACATCCCCCACCCCTGACATAAAACCCTCAAAATAACACAACAAACAACATCCCCCACCCCCTGACATAAAACCCTCAAAATAACACAACAAACATCCCCCTGACATAAAACCCTCAAAATAACACAACAAACAACATCCCCCTGACATAAAACCCTCAAAATAACACAACAAACAACATCCCCCAGCCCCTGACATAAAACCCTCAAAATAACACAACAAACAACATCCCCCACCCCTGACATAAAACCCTCAAAATAACACAACAAAAACATCCCCCCACCCCTGACATAAAACCCTCAAAATAACACAACAAACAACATCCCCCACCCCTGACATAAAACCCTCAAAATAACACAACAAACAACATCCCCCACCCCTTGACATAAAACCCTCAAAATAACACAACAAACAACATCCCCCCCACCCCTGACATAAAACCCTCAAAATAACACAACAAACAACACCCCCACCCCTGACATAAAACCCTCAAATAACACAACAAACAACATCCCCCCGACATAAAACCCTCAAAATAACACAACAAACATCCCCACCCCCTGACATAAAACCCTCAAATAACACAACAAACAACATCCCCCTGACATAAAACCCTCAAAATAACACAACAAACAACACCCCCCACCCCCTGACATAAAACCCTCAAAATAACACAACAAACAACATCCCCCACCCCTGACATAAAACCCTCAAAATAACACAACAAACAACATCCCCCTGACATAAAACCCTCAAAATAACACAACAAACAACATCCCCCACCCCTGACATAAAACCCTCAAATAACACAACAAACAACATCCCCCTGACATAAAACCCTCAAAATAACACAACAAACATCCCCCACCCCCTTGACATAAAACCCTCAAAATAACACAACAACATCCCCCCACCCCTGACATAAAATCCTCAAAATAACACAACAACATCCCCCCACCCCGACATAAAACCCTAAAACTAACACAACAAACATCCCCCACCCCTGACATAAAACCCTCAAAATAACACAAGAAACAACATCCCCCTGACATAAAACCCTCAAAATAACACAACAAACAACATCCCCCTGACATAAAACCCTCAAAATAACACAACAAACAACATCCCCCCCACCCCTGACATAAAACCCTCAAAATAACACAACAAACAACATCCCCCTGACATAAAACCCTCAAAATAACACAACAAACAACATCCCCCTGACATAAAACCCTCAAAATAACACAACAAACATCCCCACCCCCTGACATAAAACCCTCAAATAACACAACAAACAACATCCCCCTGACATAAAACCCTCAAAATAACACAACAAACAACATCCCCCTGACATAAAACCCTCAAAATAACACAACAAACAACACCCCCACCCCTGACATAAAACCCTCAAAATAACACAACAAACAACATCCCCACCCCCTGACATAAAACCCTCAAAATAACACAACAAACAACATCCCCCTGACATAAAACCCTCAAAATAACACAACAAACAACATCCCCCACCCCTGACATAAAACCCTCAAATAACACAACAAACAACATCCCCCCCCCCCTGACATAAAACCCTCAAAATAACACAGCAAACATCCCCCACCCCCTTGACATAAAACCCTCAAAATAAACAACAACAACATCCCCCACCACCTGACATAAAATCCTCAAAATAACACAACAACATCCCCCCACCCCGACATAAAACCCTAAAAATAACACAACAAACATCCCCCACCCCTGACATAAAACCCTCAAAATAACACAACAAACAACATCCCCCTGACATAAAACCCTCAAAATAACACAACAAACAACATCCCCTGACATAAAACCCTCAAAATAACACAACAAACATCCCCTGACATAAAACCCCAAAATAACACAACAAACAACATCGCCCCTGACATAAAACCCTCAAAATAAAAACAAACAACATCCCCCACCCCTGACATAAAACCCTCAAATAACACAACAAACAACATCCCCCACCCCTTGACATAAAACCCTCAAAATAACACAACAACATCCCCCCACCCCCCTGACATAAAACCCTCAAAATAACACAACAAACAACATCCCCCCCACCCCTGACATAAAACCCTCAAAATAACACAACAAACAACCCCCTGACATAAAACCCTCAAAATAACACAACAAACAACATCCCCCCCCCTGACATAAAACCCTCAAAATAACACAACAAACAACATCCCCAGCCCCCTGACATAAAACCCTCAAAATAACACAACAAACAACATCCCCCACCCCTGACATAAAACCCTCAAAATAACACAACAAACAACATCCCCCACCCCTGACATAAAACCCTCAAAATAACACAACAAACAACATCCCCCCACCCCCTGACATAAAACCCTCAAAATAACACAACAAACAACATCCCCCACCCCTGACATAAAACCCTCAAAATAACACAACAAACAACATCCCCCCACCCCTGACATAAAACCCTCAAAATAACACAACAAACAACACCCCCCACCCCCTGACATAAAACCCTCAAATAACACAACAAACAACATCCCCCTGACATAAAACCCTCAAAATAACACAACAAACATCCCCACCCCCTGACATAAAACCCTCAAAATAACACAACAAACAACATCCCCCTGACATAAAACCCTCAAAATAACACAACAAACAACACCCCCCACCCCCTGACATAAAACCCTCAAAATAACACAACAAACAACATCCCCCACCCCTGACATAAAACCCTCAAAATAACACAACAAACAACATCCCCCTGACATAAAACCCTCAAAATAACACAACAAACAACATCCCCCACCCCCTGACATAAAACCCTCAAATAACACAACAAACAACATCCCCCTGACATAAAACCCTCAAAATAACACAACAACATCCCCCAACATAAACCCTCAAAATAACACAACAAACAACCCCCCCTTGACATAAAACCCTCAAAATAACACAATCCCCCAACATAAAATCCCCCATCCCCCCTGACACCCCTGACATAAAACCCTCAAAATAACACAACAAACATCCCCCACCCCTGACATAAAACCCTCAAAATAACACAACAAACAACATCCCCCCACCCCTGACATAAAACCCTCAAAATAACACAACAAACATCCCCCACCCCTGACATAAAACCCTCAAAATAACACAACAAACAACATAAAACCCCCCCACCCCCTGACATAAAACCCTCAAAATAACACAACAAACATCCCCCTGACATAAAACCCTCAAAATAACACAACAAACAACATCCCCCCCCTGACATAAAACCCTCAAAATAACATAAACAACAAACAACATCCCCCACCCCCTGACATAAAACCCTCAAAATAACACAACAAACAACATCCCCCCCACCCCCTTGACATAAAACCCTCAAAAATAACAAACAACAACATAAAACCCTCAAAATAACCCCAACATCCCCCCCCCCTGACATAAAACCCTCAAAATAACACAACAAACAACATCCCCCCACCCCCTGACATAAAACCCTCAAAATAACACAACAACCACATCCCCCTGACATAAAACCCTCAAAATAACACAACAAACAACATAAAAACCCCCACCCAAATCCCCCCCACCCCCGACATAAAACCCTCAAAATAACACAACAAAATAATAAACACAGTACAAAATGAAACTGTCCTATGCTCGCCTCTAAGGTGGAATGCAGGCTTCCCCAAATAGGGTCAAACTCCCAGTAAACCATCTGTCACTTAACTTAGCCTACACAATAGGGCTCCCAATTATTGACATAAATATATACAATGCCAGTTTTAAATTGTTTAAACTCAAATATCAACAGTGTCGGTTAATAATTGATTAGTTACATCCTCCACTGGCTTTAACAAATGAAAATAGTCAAATAAAATGTTCTGTCTGTCAAGACTTCGGCCCATGTGTTAGGGGGGTGACCTGCGCCACGCCACGTTCCAGCAGCCGCACTGCGCAACGGTGTCCACAACCACAGGGAGTAAAATATGATACTGTAACACCAACCTGTTACAGGTAGGCAGCAGTAACGTCACCGGCAGGGCTCTAAAGTGTCACTAATTTGGTTGCATGCAGAATATTTTGTTGTGCGACTATGAAAAAAAATCTCCCAAATAATAATTGCTGTCATGATAAGGCTCCGCTGTACTGTTGTTTCTGAGTGCTCTAGAGAAACAGGCAAGTGCAGATCGTTAGCGTCATGGTTGCACCCTGACTACACTGAAAACGGCTTGCTTCCAACCAGATCAAAACATCTGACCCATATTACCGGCACAACATTTTTATCTTTCTGTAGCGGATTGCGTGGCAAAGTAGTTCACCATCTGTTTACATTTGTTCAATGATGTTATTTAATTGGCTAACTAGCTAGCTAACAACCTGGCAATTTTACCAGTATATTCAATCATGTGGGGGGCACAGAAAATGGATCGCTTCTTCAGGAGATCTACATATGATCATAGATAGCAATGAGTGAATGACAGATCTCTTGCCCGTCATCATCACAAACATTACATTTTTAAAGAGAGAGTACAATAGGGAAAATAATGCTTTTACACAATGTAGAAACCTAAAATTCTACAAATCACTTAGTAATTTCAATCACAGGTATTCATGTCGAAATTTTAGCTTGTATATTAAAGAAATGTATTTACAGTGTTAGATATTAGTTTCTAACACACAACACGTGCTTCAAAGGTAGCTAGAATTAATATTGGCCCAATATAGGCTGTTTCTCAATCCATTTTAAAATTCTTATTTTCTGGTGCTCCTAAATTTCATGTGGTGATCCTAACTTTTGTAAATTGGCAGCAACATTTTACCAAATATAATTTGTTGTTTTGAGCCCTGGTCACCGGTGACGCAATTCCAATATCTTAATCGTCCGCTAAAGCTGATTAATAACCTTGTTTTACATACTGTTCTTAATTTTATACAAAAAACCGTCGTAGACCTTAAACTGGTACAAAATACATAAAAAGTATACAGTGCCTTGCAAAAGTATTCATCCCCCTTGGTGTTTTTCCTGTTTTGTTGCATTACAACCTGTAATTTGAATGGATTTTTATTCGGATTTCATACAATGGACATACACAAAATAGTCCAAATTGGTGAAGTGAAATGAAAAAAAATGACTTGTTTCAAAAAATGTTTAACAAAATGTAAACTGATAAATTGGTGCGTGCATATGCATTCACACCCTTTGCTTTGAAGCCCCTAAATAAGATCTGGTGCAACCAATTACCTTCAGAAGTCACATAAGTACACTGCTCAAAAAAATAAAGGGAACACTAAAATAACACATCCTAGATCTGAATGAATGGAATATTACTATTAAATACTTTTTTCTTTACATAGTTGAATGTGCTGACAACAAAATCACACAAAAATTATCAATGGAAATCAAATGTATCAACCCATGGAGGTCTGGATTTGGAGTCACACTCAAAATTAAAGTGGAAAACCACACTACAGGCTGATCCAACGTTCATGTAATGTCCTTAAAACAAGTCAAAATGAGGCTCAGTAGTGTGTGTGGCCTCCACGTGCCTGTATGACCTCCCTACAACACCTGGGCATGCTCCTGATGAGGTGGCGGATGGTCTCTCGAGGGATCTCCTCCCAGATCTGGACTAAAGCATCCACCAACTCCTGGACAGTCTGTGGTGCAACGTGGCGTTCGTGGATGGAGCGAGACATGATGTCCCAGATGTGCTCAATTGGATTCAGGTCTGGGGAACGGGCAGGCCAGTCCATAGCATCAATGCCTTCCTCTTGCAGGAACTGCTGACATGCTCCAGCCACATGAGGTCTAGCATTGTCTTGCATTAGGAGGAACCCAGGGCCAACCACACCAGCATATGGTCTCACAAGGGGTCTGATGATCTCATCTCGGGACCTAATGGCAGTCAGGCTACCTTTGGCGAGGACATGGAGGGCTGTGCGGCCCCCCAAAGAAATGCCACCCCACACCATGATTGACAAACCGCCAAACCGGTCATGCTGGAGGATGTTGCAGGGAGCAGAACGTTCTCCACAGCGTCTCCAAACTCTGTCACATGTGCTCAGTGTGAACCTGCTTTCATCTGTGAAGCGCCAGTGGCGAATTTGCCAATCTTGGTGTTCTCTGGCAAATGCCAAACGTCCTGCACGGTGTTGGGCTGTAAGCACAACACCCACCTGTGGATGTTGGGCCCTCATACCACCCTCATGGAGTCTGTTTCTGACCGTTTGAGCAGACACATGCACATTTGTGGCCTGCTGGAGGTCATTTTGCAGGGCTCTGGCAGTGCTCCTCCTGCTCCTCCTTGCACAAACGCGGAGGTAGCGGTCCTGCTGCTGGGTTTTTGCCCTCCTACGGCCTCCTCCACGTCTCCTGATGTACTGGCCTGTCTCCTGGTAGCGCCTCCATGCTCTGGACACTACGCTGACAGACACAGCAAACCTTCTTGCCACAGCTCGCATTGATGTGCCATCCTGGATGAGCTGCACTAACTGAGCCACTTGTGTGGGTTGTAGACTCCGTCTCATGCTACCACTAGAGTGAAAGCACCGCCAGCATTCAAAAGTGACCAAAACATCAGCCAGGAAGCATAGGAACTGAGAAGTGGTCTGTGGTCACCACCTGCCGAACCAATCCTTTATTGGGGGTGTCTTGCTATAATTGCCTATAATTTCCACCTGTTGTCTATTACATTTGCACAACAGCATGTGAAATGTATTGTCAATCAGTGTTGCTTCCTAAGTGGACAGTTTGATTTCACAGAAGTGTGATTGACTTGGAGTTACATTGTGTTGCTTAAGTGTTCCCTTTATTTTTTTGAGCAGTGTAGTTAGATTGCACACAGGTGGACTCTATTTAAGTGTTACATGATCTGTCACATGATCTCATTATATATACACCTGTTCTGAAACGCCCCAGAGCAACACCACTAAGCAAGGGGTAACACCAAGCAAGCGGCACCATGAAGACCAAGGAGCTCTCCAAACAGATCAGGGTTGGGTTATAAAAACATATTAGAAACTTTGACCATCCCATGGAGCACCATTAAATCCATGATTAAAAAAATGGAAAGAATATGGCACCACAACAAACCTGCAAAGAGAGGGCAGCCCACCAAAACTCACAGACCAGGCAAGGAGGGCATTAATCAGAGAGGCAACAAAGAGACCAAAGATAACCCCGAAGGAGCTGCAAAGCTCCACAGTGGAGATTGGTGTATCTGTCTATAGGACCACTTTAATCCGTACACTCCACAGAGCTGGGCATTTACGGAAGAGTGGCCAGAAAAAAAGCCATTGCTTAAAGAAAAAAATAAGCAAACACATTTGGTGTTCGCCAAAGGGCAATGTGTGAGACTTCCCAAACATATGGAAGAAGGTGCTCTGGTCAGATGAGACTAAAATTTAGCTTTTTGGCAATCAAGGAAACGCTATGTCGGGCGCAAACCCAACACCTCTAATCACCCCAGGAATACCAGCCCAACAGTGAAGCATGATGGTGGCAGCATCATGCTGTGGGGATGTTTTTCATCGGCAGGGACTGGGAAACTGGTCAGAATTGAAGGAATGATGGATTGTGCTAAATACAGAGAAATTCTTGAGGGAAACCTGTTTCAGTCTTCTAGAGATTTGAGACTGGACAGAGTTTCACCTTCCAGCAGGACAATGACCCTAAGCATACTGCTAAAGCAACACTTGAGTGGTTTAGGGGGAAACATTTACATGTCTTGGAATGGCCTAGTCAAAGTCCAGACCTCAATCCAATTGAGAATCTGTGGTATGACTTAAAGATTGCTGTACACAAGCGGAACCCATCCAACTTGAAGGAGCTGGAGAAATTTTGCCTTGAAGAATGGGCAAAAATCCCAGTGGCTAGAGGTGACAAGTGTATAGAGACATACCCCAAGAGACTTGCAGCTGTAATTGCTGTAAATGGTGGCTCTACGAAGTATTGACTTTGGGACAGTGCATAGTTACTCACGTTCAAGTTTTCCGTTTTTTTTTTCTTATTATTTCTCGTTGGTTTCTCCACCCAAAATATTTGGATCTTTAAAGTGTTAGGCATGTTGTGTAAAACAAATGATTCAAACCCCCACAAATTCTAATTTAATTCCAGGTTGTAAGGCAAGAAAATAGGAAAAATGCCAAGGGGGGTGAATACCTTCGCAAGCCACTGTATTCTATTCTCTAGAGCCCACAACACTGACTCCTCAGACTAACATGTCTGCACATTGAATGGAGCTCAAATTGAGATGTTCCCACATATAATTACATTGGCATTTGTATTTTGACTGATGAATACTCCTGTAGTCGAAACTCATTGCAGTTGAGCTTTCTGATGTTATATACTGTATACTATAGACGTATCTGCTCCTTGTAAATTATACCTGTAAATAGTTTACTAATGTTCTCTGCATCGCACTGGCCACCTACTTGTTTTATTTTTTGGATTTATATTAGAAATAGTCAATTCAACATACCCAAAATAAAATGTATTCCCATTCTCTATCTTCTCTCTTCCTCGCTCGTCTACCCATTATTTTCCTCACTCGTCAATACCCCCCTCTACTCTTGTTTCCCACTTCCTTCCCTCTTACACTATTCAAGAAGGTCTTAATAGGAGTTATTTCTCAATGTTTTCTCCCCTTCTATTACCTTCCACTGTTCCGATCTCTTATCTTCACTAATTTCTCTCCACCACTCCAGTAGGGCTGCCAACTCAGACCAAACTCAATCTGGGAGATTGAAGGTAATGTTGTTATTTGGTGACTCCCTTTACAGACTTGAAAACTGACACCCTATTTATGTGCATCTTCTTAGGGTTAGGGCCAGTTTAGGGTTAGGGTAAGAGTAAGGATTAAGGTTAGGGTTAGTGGATAGTTAATAGAACATTTTGTTGAAAGTTGAACAAGTTCAACTCACCAAATCAAGTGTCACCAAATTGTCCTAAAACTTTTGACATTACAGCAATTAATTTCAAAGACAATCTAACTGAATAGCTTTATCGCTCGCCTTCAGAAGAACAAGCCTGGTCTCCAGACCAAATCAGAACGGTGGCAACACTAGGCAGATGAGCAATCCCTTACCTGGTCCAATTGATCCCATGTCTGGCGGCATGCCTACCATCCGCTCACACAGGATATAGTCGTTGGGGTTCAGGAAGGGAAGCTGCTCCATCATCGATTGTTTCGGAATCAGGTAGAGAACCTCAGCAATCTGACCATCCTCAATGATCGACATGCGCCTAACCGAATTCTTGCGCTTTGCCCTGTCCATCACCACCATATCCTCGCCCCGGTTGGAGCCACAGATCTTGCCCAGGCTGCTGAGGTTTGGCATGTCGATACTAACAAAGGTCTCGGCCCAGCAACGAGGGTTGCAAACTGACTGAAAATTAGAAACCATGCAGAAGGACTGCAAGAACCAGAGGAACACTAGGACGGCCGTATGGCAAAGCAGAACACAGGAACGGTAGGGCGGCCGAACAGTTGAAGCAGCGAAAACCGCAAACACCCTTTGAACCGTCTCAGGTATTAAGCTGACCTCTAAGACTTTGCAACATTGTATGTGTGTGTGTGTTTGTGTTGTCCGTCAAGCACTGCAAGACTAACTCCTACTCACTCCCTTAAGAAGATTAAGAGGGATGTATTTTTAGTCTTTATCTGCAGGGAAGGTATAACAGTGGAGCCGTGACACAGTAAGTCAAGTCAAATGGCTGGTACAGTCATTCTATCATCCTGCATTTCCCCCTCATCCAATTTCATGCCCCTGAGGCATATCAAAACAAGAGCAGCATGCATCTATGGTAATCTCCTGTGATTTGGGGAATCTTTAAGAAGATTATGAACTTCAGCCTTGTTTTTTTTACCATCACATGTATTACAGTTAAAATGAATCTCTTTATAGCTAAAGCCACAGTTAAGCTAGATCCCAGGTCAATTCATTTTCCTATCCATTCTCTATTCTTGAATTGAATGGGATACAATCTAGGGGCAAGCAGAGAAGTGCATAATTTATCGTTGGAGGAAGAGGGGACTTGGTGGTGTAATTCCATGTAACTACTTAGATTACATTTGATCGGGAGCAGTATCTACAATCAAAACCTTGTTTCAATGTTGTTGCTGCAGATTTGAGTCCAAATCTTTTTTGATTGGTTAAAGTTGTCACTGGCCAGGTCGTCATTGTAAATAAGAATTTGTTCTTAATTGACTTGGATAAATAAAGGTTAAATAAAAACATTTTTAAAAAGTAATGAAGCTAGTTCTTTGACAAGGACATTATGCCCTCTAAGGCTGGGACAGAGAGGTTTTCACATTCACCCTGGCACCCAAGAGGCTGAGATTGGCCTTAAATACATATAAAACTACAGGCGTTGTATTTGGTTGAAAACATTCTGTAAGACCTAAACCTCAACTGGAGTTGTGTATAAAGGGTGTGCCCGTTGAGGAAGCTAAACTCCTAGGAATAACATTAGATGGTCAATTCATATCGAAAAAGTTGTTGTGAAGATGGGGAGGGGTATGTCTGCTATAAAAATATGTTCTGTGTTTTTGAGACAAAAACCAACTGTAGTAGTTGTTCCTGCTCCGGTCTCGTCCGATCTTGATTACTGTCTGGTAATATGGTCAAGTAGAGAAAATAAATACCTACTGTACAGTAGCAAAGCTGAAGCTGGCTAAAAACAGAGCAGCACGCCTTGCCCTTACCTGCATAAACAGAATTAACATAACATGCATACCAGTCTTTCCTGGTTGAGGGTTGACAAGAGATTAACTGCTTCTCTTCTAGTTTTTAATGAAAATTATTACTCCAAGGAAAATTCCAGATTGTTTGCATAATCAAATAACATTCAGCTCAGACATCTATACATATGCCACCAGCGGTATCTTCACAGTCCCCAAGTCCAAAACGAATTCACAGCAACACACATCATTATACAGAGCCATGATTGCACGCATGAAAATCCCTTCCGTACCCAATTACTCAAGCAAACAGCAAAATTACCTTAAAAACAAATATTAAACAACATCTCATCTCATGGAACGTTGGGGACTGTCCTTGTCTATCAGCGTGTCAGTGTTCTGTTACTTGTCATGTTTTGTGTTTTTTGTACAGCCCATGAAGAATAGTTGATGCCTCTTCGAAAGCTAATGGGGATCCACACAAACAAATAAAAATGTATTATAACAAATAACACACAAACGCACATGCCCCTTCCCTGAGTTATTTCATATATACTGTATCTCTCGCTCTCTCACGTCAAGGAGTGCAACTTTCTATATGAATTCCTATGAGGGAAGTGCAGAGAGCAGTGATCTCACAGCCCTTATATAAGCCATTTCCTCAGATCAAAGGTAACCTTATCCGGAGGTCAACATAGGTTGCATACTGAGGTTGCAGCCGAAACATGACACGTTTTTCTATTACTGTGCAGTACAATGACTTCAGAAAGTATTCATACCATTTGACTTATGCCACATTTTGCCTGAATTCAAAATGAATTAATTTTTAAAAATTCTCACTCATCTACACACAATACCCCATAGTGAAAATGCATTGAAAATTAAATACAGAAATATCTCATTTACATATGTATCCACCCCTCTAAGTCAACACATGTTAGAATCACCTTTGGCAGTGATTACAGCTGTGAGTCTTTCTGGATAAGTGTCTAAGAGCTTTGCACACCTGGAGAGTACAATATTTGCCCATTATTCTTTTCAAAATATGTCAAGCTCTGTTAAATTGGTTGTTGATCATTACTAGACAACACTTTAACTCGGCCACTCAGGAACATTCACTGTCTTCTTTATAAGCAACTCCAATGTAGATTTGGCCTTGTGTTTTAGGTTATTGACCTGCTGAAAGGTGAATTCATCTCCCAGTGTTACGGCATTCAGAGGTGAAAGAAGGATCGGATCAAAACGCAGCGTGGTAAGTGTTCATGATGATTTATTCAAAACGAACTGAACACTGAAATACAAATCAATAAACGATGTGAACAAAACGAAAACCGAAACAGTACCGTGTGGCCCAAACACTCACATGGAAACAAACCAAAAGTGAAACCTACCTAAGCATGATTCTCAATCAGAGACAACTAACAACACCTGCCTCTGATTTTTTTTAACCTTTATTTTACTAGGCAAGTCAGTTAAGAACAAATTCTTATTTTCAATGACAGCCTAGGAACAGTGGGTTAACTGCCTGTTCAGGGGCAGAATGACAGATTTTGTACCTTGTCGGCTCGGGGATTTGAACTTGCAACCATTTCGGTTACTAGTCCAACTCTCTAACCACTAGGCTACCCTGCCGCCCCGATTGATTGAGAACCATTCTAGGCCGAACACAAAAACGAGCATAGAAAAACAAACAGACTGCCCACCCCACCTCATGCCCTGACCATACTAAAACAAATAATAAAATAACAGAACTATGGTCAGCAGGTGACACCCAGTGTCTGGTGGAAAGCAGACTGAAGCAGGTTTCCTCTTAGATTTTGCCTGTGCTTAGCTCCATTCAGTTTTTTTTATCCATAAAAACTCCACAGTCCTTAACGATCACAAGCATACACACAACATGATGCATCCACTACTATGCTTGAAAATATGGAGAGTTGTACTCTGTAATGTGTTGTATTGGATTTGCCTCGAACAAAACACGTTTTGTATTCAGGACAAAAGTTAATTGCCCAATGCCTTGTTGCAAACAGGATTCATGTTTTTGAATATTTTTATTGTGTGCATGCTTCCTTCTTTTCATTCCTTTCTGTCAATTAGGTTAGTATGGTGGAGTAACTACAATGCTATAGATCCATATGCAGTTTTCTACTATCACAGCCATTAAACCCTGTAATTGTTTTAAAGTCACAATATGCCCCATGGTGAAATCTCAGAGCAATTATCTTCTTCTAGGAAGGACGCCTGTATCTTTGTAGTGACTGGATGTATTGATACACCATCCAAAGTGTAATTAATAACTTCATCATGCTCAAAGGGATATTCAATATCTGCTTGGTTTTATATTTATTTTTTACACATTACATTTAGGAGCACCAAAAAATAATTTATGTTTAATTGATTGATATACAGCCAATATGAATTCTAGCTAATATTTAAGACTATGTTGTGCCTTAGAAACTAATATGTAACACTGTAAATATATTTGTTTATTAAAAAGCTAAAATGTTGATACAAAACCTGTCATTGAATTTACAAAGTTATTAGTTCACACATTGCATTCGGGAAATTTATTTTTCCACATTTTGTTACGTTGCAGCCTTATGGATGAAAACCTCTCTGGGGTATGTGGGACGCTAGCATCCACCTCGCCAACAGCCAGTGAAATTGCAGGGCGCCAAATTCAAAACAACAGAAATCCCAAAATTTAAATTCCTCAAACATACAAGTATTTTACACCATTTTAAAGATACAGTTATTGTAAATCCAGCCACAGTGTCCGATTTCAAATAGACTTTACGGCGAGAGCACACCAAACAATTGTTTGGTCAGCACCTAGTCACAGAAAACCATAAAGCCATTTTCAAGCCAATGAGAGCCCTCACAAAAGTCAGAAATAGCGATTAAATTAATCACTAACCTTTGATGATCTTCATCAGATGGCACTCACAGGACTTCGTTACACAATAAATGTGTGTTTGTTTGATAAAGTTAATCTTTATACCCAAAAACCTCATTTGAAATTGGTGTGTTACGTTCAGAAATGCATTGTCTCAAACAAACATCCGGTGAAAGTGCAGAGAGCCACATCAAATGACAGAAATACTCATAATAAACATTGATAAAAGATACAAGTACTATGCATGGAATTAATTATAAACTTCTCCTTAATGCAACCGCTGTGTCAGATTTCAAAAACACTTCACTGCGAAAGCACATCTTGCGATTATGTTTGGTCAGCGCCAAGTCACAGAAAAACATACAGCCATTTTCCAAAGAAGGAGAGGTGTTAGAAAAGTCAGAAATAGCATTATGAATATTCACTAACCTTTGATGATCTTCATCAGAATGCACTCCCAGGAATCCCAGTTCCACAATAAATGTTCGTTTTGTTCGATAAAGTCCATCATTTATGTCCAAATACCTCCTTTTTGTTCGCGCGTTTAGTTCACAAATCCAAACTCACGATGCGAGGGCAAGTCCAGGCAAAAGTTCAGACAAAGTCCAAAAAGTTATGTTACAGTTCGTAGAAACATGTCAAACGATGCATAGAATCAATCTTTAGGATGTTTTTATCATAAATCTTCAATAATGTTTCAACCGGACAATTCCTTTGTCTTTAGAAAGGAAAAGGAACTCAGCTAACTCTCACGTGAGCGTGCGAGACTGAGCTCATGGCATTCTGCCAGACACCTGACTCAAACAGCTCTCATTCTCTCCCCCTTCACAGTAGAAGCCTGAAACAAGGTTCTAAAGACTGTTGCCATCTAGTGGAAGCCTTAGGAAGTGCAATATGACCCCATAGACACTGTATATTATATAGGCAATGACTTGAAAAACTACAAACCTCAGATTTCCCACTTCCTGGTTGGATTTTTTCTCAGGTTTTTTCCTGCCATATGAGTTCTGCTACACTCACAGATATCATTCAAACAGTTTTAAAAACTCTAGAGTGTTGT
Source organism: Oncorhynchus nerka (assembly GCF_034236695.1). Taxonomy (NCBI): domain Eukaryota; kingdom Metazoa; phylum Chordata; class Actinopteri; order Salmoniformes; family Salmonidae; genus Oncorhynchus; species Oncorhynchus nerka. The sequence continues at coordinate 7,106,359 of NC_088411.1, forward strand.
CTATCCAAATCTAATATTTCTATCCAAATCAAATAATATGCATATTCTAGCTTTTGGGCCTGAGTTTCAGGTAGTTTACTCTTGGCACCTTATTATCTAAGCTACTCAATACTGCCCCCCAGTCCCAAAGATGTTAAATAAATCATTTTCATCATCAATCTACACACAATACGCCATAAAGAAAAATAGAAAACAGGTTTTTAGAATTGTTTGCACATTTATTAAAAAATAAAAACACAAAAATAATAACATAATTACATTAGTATTCAGACCCTTTTCTATGGGACTCAAAAATGAGCTCATGTGCATCCTGTTTCCATTGATCATCCTTGAGTTGTTTCTACAACTTGACTGGAGTCCACCTGTGGTAAATGCAATAAATTGGAGGTGATTTGGAAAGGTTCACACCTGTCTACATCAGGTCCCACAGTTGACTGTGAATGTCAGAGCAAAAACCAAGCCATGAGGTCGAAGGAATTCTCCTTAGAGCTCAGAGACAGGATTGTGTTGAGGAATATATCTGGGGAAGGGTACCAAAAAGGTTCTGCAGCATTGAACGTCCCCAAGAACACAATGGCCTCCATTCTTAAATGGAAGAAGTTTGGAACCACCAATACTCTTCATAGAGCTGGCAGCCCGGCAATCGGGGGAGAAGGGCCTTGGTCAGGGAGGTGACCAAGAACCCAATCGTCACTCTGACAGAGCTCTAGAGTTCCTCTGTGGAGATGGGAGAACCTTTCAGAAGGACAACCATCCCTGCAGCACTCCACCAATTAGGCCTTTGTGGTATTGTAGCCAGGCGGAAGCCACTCCTCAATAAAAGGTACATGACTATCAGATCATGAGAAACAAGATTCTCTGGTCTGATGAAATCAAGATTGAACTCTTTGGCATCACTTCTTGAAGAAACCTGGCAAAATCCCTACGGTGAAGCATAGTGGTGGCCGCATCATGCAGTAGGGATGTTTTTCAGTAGCAGGGACTGGGAGAATAGTCAGAAACGAGGGAAAGATTAACGGAGCAAAGTACATAGAGATCCTTGATGAAAACCTGTTCCAAAGTGCTCAGGACCTCAGACTGGGACAAAGGTTCACCTTCCAACAGGACAACGACCCTAAGCACACAGCCAAGACAACGCAGGAGTCTCTGAAAGTCCTTGAGTGGCCCTGCCAGAGCCTGGACTTGAACCCGATTTAACATGTCTGGAGAGACCTGAAAATAGCTGTGCAGTGATGCTCCCCATCCAACCTGACAGAGCTTGAGAGGATCTGCAGAGAAGAATGGGGAAAACTCCCCAAATACAGGTGTCCCATGCTTGTAGCGTCATACCCAAGAAGACTCGAGGCTGTAATTGCTGCCGAAGGTGCTTCAACAAAGAACTGAGTACAGGGTCTGAATACTTATGTAAATGTCATGTTTGTCTTTTATTTTTAATACATTTGCAAAATGTCTAAAAATCTGTTGTTTCTTTGTCATCCTGGGGGTATTGTGTGTAGATTGATCAGGGGGAAAAAATGATTTAATCAATTTTAGAATAAAGCTGTAACATAAGAAAATGTGGCAAAAGTAAAGAGGTCTGAATACTTTCCGAATGCACTGTATATATTAGGTTTCTACATTGTGTAAAAGCACTATTTTCCTATTTTCTTTATAAACATCTATCATTGATCTCCTGAAAAAGCTATCCCTTTTCCTTTCTTTCTGTGGCAACAAATATTTGGATATACTGGTAAAATTAACAGCTTGTTAGCTAGCTAGCCAATGAGGTAACATCACTGAACAAATGTAAACTAATGGTTAATGACACCGTTTTCACTCTAATGGTGTCATGGTGTAATGATGTAATGATGTAATGGTGAAACCATGATGCTAACATATCTGCCCTCACTTGTTTATGGCACGCAAAAAAAAATGGCACAACAAAGCCTTATCATTACAATCTACCCATTTTGCCATGGGGTGGAGAGTATTACTGATACTGTCATCGGATCATAGAATGTGCCAATGTTTGTGAACGATTCCCTTAATTTCTTCAGAGCACTTGAATAGTGAATAACACAAAATTGTCCTTGAAAGAGATCAGGTCTTTTTTGGAATTTCTCAATGGCAGTATTAATCTGACCATTTTTGTACCCCCTCTCCTTGAAATTTCGTTGCATCTCATGTTTCTGTCCAAATCTGAAGCTGATTTGACGTGTGTCAGATTGCATAGTAAATCTCAGGTGCTCAGAACAATAGTTTAGAAAAGCATGGGGCAAGAGGATTGAGAATTGACTGTTTCTCCATGTAACCCAGATACAAATTAGCATAGTTAGGAGCCATAGAAGATCCCATAGCAGTACCCTTCGTCTGGATAAAGAAATCATTTAGAAACATGTGCATGAGTGCCTCCCGAATGGCAGAGCGGTCTAATGTGTCTAAGGTGTCACTACAGACCTTGGTTTGATCCCAGGCTTTGATGCAGCTTCTCAGGGTTTGGCTGGGATAGGCCGTCATTGTAAATAAGAATTTGTTCTTAACTGACATGCCTAGCTAATTAAAGGTCAAATATGTTTTTATTGGATATCATGAAAACTGAGGAAAAAGGTAGTAAAAAGTAGAAAAAGAAACGGCAATGTTATAATGCGAGTGTTGAATAGCCAAAAGCTGTGTTCTTTTTTAGAAGGTACAGTGGCAAGAAAAAGTTTGTGAACCCTTTGGAATTACCTGAATTTTTGCATAAATTGGTCATAAAATTTGATCTGAACTTCATTTAAATCACAACAATAGACAAACACAGTCTGCTTAAACTAATAACACGCAAACAATTTGACATTTTATTGTGTTTATTGAACACAGTGTAAACATTCACAGTACAGGGTGGGAAAAGTATGTGATCCCTTGGATTTAATAACTAGTTTACCCTTTGGCAGCAATAACCTCAGCCAAACATTTTCTGTAGTTGGATATCAGACCTGCACAACGGTCAGGAGGAATTTGAGGTCAGGTCGAGGTCAGGACTCTGAATGAGCCACTCTAGAAGGTGTATTTTCTTCTGTTGAGGCGATTCTGTTGTTGATTTACTTCTGTGTTTTTGGTCACAGTCCTGTTGCATCACCCAACTTCTGTTGAGCATCAATTGGCGGACAGATAGGCTTACATTCTCCTGCAAAATGTCTTGATAAACTTGTGATAGCAAGCTGTCCAGGCCCTGAGGCAGCAAAGAAGCCCCCAACCATGATGCTCACTCCACTATACTTTACAGTTGGGATGAGATTTTGATGTTGGTGTGCTGTGCTGTGCCTTTTTTATCTCCACATATAGTTTAATCTGTCCACAGAATATTTTGCCAGTAGCACTGTGGAACATCCAGGTGCACTTTTGCGAACTTCAGACGTGCAGCAATGTTTTTTTTGGACAGCAGTGACTTCTTCCGTGGTGTCCTCTTATGAACACAGTTCTTGTTTAGTTTTTTACGTATCGTAGACTCGTCAACAGAGATGTTAGCATGTTCCAGATATTTCTGTAAGTCTTTAGCTTACACTCAAGGATTCTTCTTAACCTCATTGAGCATTCTGCACTATGCTCTTGCAGTCATCTTTGCAGGACGGCCACTCCTAGGGAGAGTAGCAACAGTGCTGAACTTTCTCCATTTGTAGACAATTTGTCTTACTGTGGACTGACAAACATCAAGGCTTTTAAAGATACTTTGTAACCCTTTCCAGCTTTATGCAAGTCAACAATTCGTAATCTTTGGTCTTCTGAGATCTCTTTTGTTCGAGGCATGGTTCACATCAGGCAATGCTTCTTGAGGAATACCAAGAATAGTGTTTTTATACGGCAGGCCAGCTCTCCTATGCGTCCCTATTGAGCAGTGAATGAGATATCAACCAGATTCATTTTTCTATGGCTTCCCTAATGTGTCTAGTGTCACAATACATGGCTTTTATTTTGAAAAATGAGCCTGAACGTCAACATTGCGTCAGTGGTCAGCTGGAGTCTCTCAGAGTGTTTTGTGCGTAAGAGACAAATGCGGCCATTGTTTCTTTCTTTCCTACTAAGAAGCTATCTGTCCCGGTTGATATATTATCGAATAGATATTTGAAAAACACCTTGAGGATTGATTATAAACAACGTTTGCCATGTTTCTGTCGATATTATGGAGCTAATTTGGAATATTTTTCGGACGAATTCTCAGCCAAACGTGAAGAACAAACGGAGTTATTTCGGCTACAAAAATAATATTTTTGGAAAAAAAGGAACATTTGCTATTTAACTGGGAGTCTTGTGAAGCTCATCCGAAGCTCATCAAAGGTAAACTATTTAATTTGATTGCTTTTCTGATTTTCGTGACCAGGTTGCCTGCTGCTAGCTAGGCATAATGCTATGCTAGGCTATCAATAAACTTACACAAATGCTTGTCTTGCTTTGGCTGTAAAGCATATTTTCAAAATCTGAGATGACAGGATGATTAAACGCTAGTAAAACCAAATGCATGCTTTTCAACAGTTCGCTGCTTGCACCCGCACGCCCGACTAGCATCACCACCCTGGATGGTTCCGATCTAGAATAGGTGGACATCTATAAGTACCTAGGTGTCTGGCTAGACTGTAAACTCTCCTTCCATACTCATGTCAATCATCTCCAATCTAAAATCAAATCTAGAGTCGGCTTTCTATTTCGCAAAAAAGCCTCCTTCACTCACGCCGCCAAACGTACCCTAGTAAAACTGACTATCCTACCGATCCTCGACTTCGGCGATGTCATCTACAAAATAGCTTCCAATACTCTACTCAGCAAACTGGATGCAGTTTATCACAGTGCCATCCGTTTTGTTACTAAAGCACCTTATACCACCCACCACTGCGACCTGTATGCTCTAGTCGGCTGGACCTCGCTACATATTCGTCGCCAGACTCACTGGCTCCAGGTCATCTACAAGTCCATGCAAGGTAAAGCTCCGCCTTATCTCAGTTCACTGGTCACGATGGCAACACCCACGCGTAGCACACGCTCATCCCTAAAGCCAACACCTCATTTGGCCGCCTTTCGTTCCAGTTCTCTGCTGCCTGTGACTGGAACGAATTGCAAAAATTGTTGAAGTTGGAAATTTATCTCCCTCACCAACTTTAAACATCTGCTATCTGAGCAGCTAACCGATCTCTGCAGCTGTACATAGTCCATCGGTAAATAGCCCACCCAATTTATCTACCTCATCCCCATACTGTTTTTATATATTTACTTTTCTACTCTTTTGCACACCAGTATCTCTACCTGCACATGACCATCTGACCATTTATCACTCCAGTGTTAATCTGCTATTATTCGCCTACCTCCTCATGCCTTTTGCACACAATGTATATAGACTCTTTAAAAAAAAATGTTTATCTACTGTTTTATTGACTTGTTTATTGTTTACTCCATGTGTAACTATTGTGTTGTTCTCTGTTCACACTGCTATGCTTTATCTTGGCCAGGTCGCATTTGTAAATGAGAACTTGTTCTCAACTAGCCTACCTGGTTAAATAAAGGTGAAATAAATAAATAAAATTAAATCTAGAGGTGTGAAGACACAAACAAAGAAGCGGAGGAAGGGAAGTGTGGAACCTGCTGGCAGAGAGGTAGAGTGGCAATGGCACTCTGTGCTGGAGGAGGATGTGGAGCCACGTTCTCCAATATTCAGACCAAAAAGGCCACCAGGACCTCAGCAGGACATGACCTCGAAATACAGACCCATGCAACTGTTTTTCATCCCGTCAGTTGTTGATTCCCTGGTGTGTAATACTAACAAGTATGGGGCTAGGAAGCAAGCAGGAAAGAAAGAGGCATGGAAGCCCATTTCCATGTCAGACCTTTTCTGCTACCTTTCACTGGTCATTTACATGGGGCTGGTGAAGTTAAAAACCCTAAAGGATTACTGGAAAACATTCCCCACTCTATCAACTGCCTTTCCCCCCACTGTCATGTCCTCTACAAGGTTTCTAAATATCTCACGGGCGCTTCACATCAGTGACCCAGAAGTTGACGAGGAGAATGACAGGAGGAGAGGCACCGCAAGGTTTGACAGGCAAAGTTAAAACCTTTCTACCCCAGCATGGTTGAGGCCTGCAAGACCCATTTTCAGCCCTCCCAGAATGTGTTCATAGATGAGAGGATGGTAGCCTCAAAGGCCAGAATTGGCCTAAAACAATACATGCGTAACAAACCAACAAAATGGGGTTACAAGCTGTTTGTTTTGGCTCATTCTGTGTGTGCATACACATGCATTTTTTTTGTTTATGAGGGGAAAAGCAGTTTTGTGACTGGTAATGGACTCAGTTACGATTCCGTCATGGAGTTATTGGATTTTCAACTGCTGGGGAAGGGCTTCAAACTTTTTGTGGACAACTTTTATACAAGACCTACCCTGTTTGCAGACCTGAGGTGTGGGCTTGTGGCACCATTCGGACCAACAGAATGGGCTTTCCGAAGACAAAGGTGAATGACATGCCTAAGCGGGCTGAGCGGGGAACCATGCGATGGATCCGTGAAGATGGCCGGCTGTTTGTGAAGTGGATGGATACCAGAAAGGTGGTGATGTGCTCCACTATCCAGTCCTTCAGTTGCGATCATGTTGTCAGGCGTGTGAAGGACGCTACTGCGGCATGGAACACCAGAAATGTCCCCCTTCCTGGTGTAGACCTATCAGACGCACTGATAGGGTCCTACAATGTTCTCCACAAGACAAAGAAATGGTACAAGACATTGTTTTACCATTTCTTTGACATTGCTGTGGTGAATTCCTTCATCCTGCAGAAGGAAATGGCAAAGAGCTGTGGACAGCCCCCCATCTCACAACTAGCCTTCAGGGAGCTGCTCATCCGGGAGCTTGCTGTCTATAGCACAAAGTCCACTGCATCACATTCTGCCCCCTCTACCTCTGCCCCTTCTACTCCTGCCACCAGTGGTGTCCACATGCCAAAGTTCATAACTGCAGGCATGAATGTGCCTCAGGGCCTAAAGGGCACAGCATGGATGCGTCGTTGTGTTCTGTGTCGCATGAAGTCCCCCATCACCTGCACCACTTGTTGGGTTTGCCTCTGCTTTACAGCAGAAGGCGACTGCTATGGGATATGCCACCAGCAACAAAATATTGTGTAGAGGACTGAGGGTCTTCCAAAGTGTCTACCCCTGTTTAAAAATAAATAAAATTCAATTTAAAAAAAATATATATATATATCTTTTTTGTGTGTGTTAGAATTGCTTTTTGATATGTTGTATATAGTTATTTGCACTGTTGTATATAGTTATATATCATTTCACCAATTCGGCCACTTGGGTACACACACCAGAAAAAGTCCACCAGCTTACGTTGCAGGTCTGCGAGGCTTGAGGACAGCCACTTTATGCCACAGGGAAGATGCAACCAAGTTGTTGATTGTCAGCACCCTCCCTCTATATGACACTTGGGACAGGAGCCACCTCCATCTGGCCAGTCTTGACCCCATTGCCTGTGACAGCCCTTCCCAGTTCTTCCTGACCCACCTCTCCGAGCCCAGGTACACCCTCAACATTTTAAGCTCTTCACAACCCCGCTGCAAACCCCCTGGAAGCAGAGGGGCCCTATCCCCCCTTGCCCCAGATAACAGAGCTTTGCTCTTGCCCCTGTTTACCTTAGCTGACGAAGCTCCATCGCACAGCTTCAGACTGGTCTCTAGTGCCTGCATATCCTGCCAATCCCTGACCATCACAGAAATGTAATCTGCATACGCTGACACTGCTATGCCTGTCAGCACACCCCCTGCAGTCTCCTGCGTAGCAGGCCCAAAAGTGTCTCAATGGCTAATGTATATAACTGCCCTTGTCTAATGCCCCGTCTCACCCAGACTGGTCTACTGAGCCCCTTCCCACCTTGGCCATACATGACGCCCCAGCATACAACAGCTTCACACAGGTCAAAAAACTCTTCCCAAACCCAAACATCACATTAAACAGATACTCATGGTGCACTCTATCAAAAGCCTCTTGATCTAAAGAGACCAGTCCAAAGTTCACATTAGAACCTCTCAACAAGTCCAACATGTCCCAGATTAAGAACAAGTTGTCCGTGATTTAGTGTCCCAGTACACAATATGTTTGGTCCTTATGTACTATCGAGCCCAGGTGGGACTTCAGTCTGTTAGAGAGGACCTTGGCAAATATATTGTAGTCCGAACAGAGCAATGCCACAGGCCTCCAGTTCTTAAGTTTACACAAGTCCCCTTTCTTGGGCAGAAGAGTCAGAGCCGCCCGACGGCAGCTCATCGGCAACTCTCCTTACCCGACTCATTCACGCAGCACGCAAAAGAAGTCCAGTCCAATTATTCCCCAGAATGTTTTAGAAAACACCACTGGGAGTCCATCAACCCCTGGTGCATGACCCGGGGACATCTGGGTTACAGCCTCTGCCAGTTTATAGGACAACAGAGGAATGTCCATTTCATTCCTCGCTTAGGGAGTTCTGCGAACAAGACCTGAGCACACATAGGATCACACATTTCTGCCCTATACAACTCAGTATGAAACTCCACAATTTGCTCCTGCATCTCTCCCACCACAGAGGTCACCCACCCATCAGCCAGCGTAGACAATGCATACCCTTGGCTTCCCCACTCTGTCTTTCCAAACCAAAGAAGAAGAAGCTGGGAGCATCCATCTCCTTGAGCATGGAGAACCTAGCTCTAACAAGTGCTCACTTTGCTTTAACCTGGAAAAAAACTGCCCAGGTCCCTACGTAATTCAGCTAAATTAGCCTGGAGGCCTATATTGCCTTGCCCCACCATCTCTACGTCCATCTCACTAATACTACGCTCTAGTTCCCACAATACTCTCCTAGCCTCTGAGGATGAGAGAGCTGTGTACTGTTGACAGAAAAGCCGTATTTGGACTTTCCCCACATCACACCATTGACTCAGAGACTCATACTCCTCTCTTCGCTGCCCCCACCTTTCCCAAAAGGTCTAGAAACCTGAGCAAAAAGTGGCATCTTGTAAGAGCTTTACATTAAAATTCCAATAGGATGCTTGCCGGGGCCCTGGGGAAATAGACAGCCTAGCCATGGTTATGGGGTGATCCGAAAACCCCACCGGGTGAATCGTAGCGCCCAACTGCCTATTGCTCCGATTCCTGGACATGTAAAAACGATCAAGTCGGGCTGCACTCACCCTAGCCCCAAAGACCTTCACCCATGTACACTGTCTAGTTCTCCAGACATCAACTAGGTCGAACTGATTAATGATGTCCCTTAACACTCCCACTGACACTGAATGAGGCTCTTCGCCATTTCTGTCTTTCGTAAAATCCATTGTACAGTTCCAGTCCCTGCCGACCACCAGCGTCTCCTCAGGTGCTACCTGTGACAGTTCCTGTCTAAGACACCCAAATAGAACCCCCTCTCTCCCTGTGTTAGGTGCATACAAATTTATAAAGACAAAACCCATGCTGTTAGTTTCTGCTTTTACAACAAGCAGCCTACCCCTACACACCTCCTTTGAGGAGCAATTTTTTAAATAAATAAATGATTAGAATATTACACTCCGAAACCATAACTCTGAAACCATATGATTGTATGAAATTGATTAGAATCATTAGACTATTTTAATGCTGTGTGTGGTTTAGTCAGTAGAATTATATATTTGGGAGTGTGGTTCTTAGTCAGAATTAATGTTTTGGTGACAATATGTCTATTATCTTGATAATGGACTGTCTGAGCAAGATTCGGGGCCAACCTTGGCTGGGGCACTGAGAACTTCCCAGGGCACTGAGAACTTCCCAGGGTCTCTCCCTATCTCGAGGGAGAATGAGAAGTTATTCTCAGGGACTCCCCTAATCTCTGTCAGCTGGGTAGCAGGACAGTGTGGGCGTAGGATACTTAATGTTTAGTGTGGAAGTGTGTGTGTCACTATAAAATGAAGGTCTTTGTACTGTGCCCGGCAGAACGTTCCGTGAATAAACATTTAACTATTGTAGACTGGGCCTCTGTCTGTTTTCATATCTATCAGTATCCTACAAATCCTGATATAGCAGACTGAGTAGTTTAATTGAATTGGGTAATGAACATGAGAACATAATTCTCGTTTCAATTTGGTCCTTCAAGAGCCAGATTCCAATACCCGTCCCTGCCATCCGACGGTACCACTCCGAAAACGGTGCACGGGCGGGTCATTGACTCGTAAATTAAAGACCTGTCCCCTGACATTGGGGCTCTATAACAGGCCGGTATATATCTAAGGTCGACAGAGACGGTGACAGAATCTAACCAACATTGCTTTTCCCAGTTTACGAGACAAAGGTCAGCAAATCTTTATTCATGAATTGGGGGAATTGACACTTTGTTTTTGTGTAGTTGAGGTGTTGATTTTAAATTCCCAGAGTGCATTCTTACCCGGTGACCTATCTTTAGAATTTTGTGGAGAGAAACGTTTTAAAGGCAACAAAGTTTTCTATGCAAATGGAAGGTAGGAATTGGGTGTAGAGCCACCTAGGCAGCAGTAGAATGTGGTCCGTAATGACACCGGGTATCTGCAGTACCAAACTAAACTAAAGAATATTGAGATCTAATTGTAACTCGATCAAGAATATATTAGAAGGTCCGTAAATGACGCGAGGTATCAGGGGCTACTACCAAACTATCTGTGTGCCACTACCTATGTAAACTAACGAAAAGGAGAGTTACACATTAGAAAAGGATGATAGCAATTGGGTAAGAGATTAAGGAGACCACACACGTAGTAGTCAGGCAGGAGAGCAGCTATAGTAATTGGACAACGGTAAAAAGCACATACATAGATCATAGAAATAGATACACCTAGAGTGAGTTTGAGAATTTTTATTTTTATTTTATTTCACCTTTATTTAACCAGGTAGGCTAGTTGAGAACAAGTTCTCATTTGCAACTGCGACCTGGCCAAGATAAAGCATAGCAGTGTGAACAGACAACACAGAGTTACACATGGAGTAAACAATTAACAAGTCAATAACACAGTAGAAAAAAAATGGGCAGTCTATATACAATGTGTGCAAAAGGCATGAGGAGGTAGGCGAATAATACAATTTTGCAGATTAACACTGGAGTGATAAATGATCAGATGGTCATGTACAGGTAGAGATATTGGTGTGCAAAAGAGCAGAAAAGTAAATAAAAAAAAAAAAAAACAGTATAAAAACAGTATGGGAATGAGGTAGGTGAAAATGGGTGGGCTATTTACCAATAGACTATGTACAGCTGCAGCGATCAGTTAGCTGCTCGGATAGCTGATGTTTGAAGTTGGTGAGGGAGATAAAAGTCTCCAACTTCAGCGATTTTTGCAGTTCATTCCAGTCACAGGCAGCAGAGTACTGGAACAAAAGGCGGCCAAATGAGGTGTTGGCTTTAGGGATGATCAGTGAGATACACCTGCTGGAGCGCGTGCTACGGATGGGTGTTGCCATCGTGACCAGTGAACTGAGATAAGGCGGAGCTTTACCTAGCATGGACTTGTAGATGACCTGGAGCCAGTGGGTCTGGCGACGAATATGTAGCGAGGGCCAGCCGACTAGAGCATATAAGTCGCAGTGGTGGGTGGTATAAGGTGCTTTGGTGACAAAACGGATGGCACTGTGATAGACTGCATCCAGTTTGCTGAGTAGAGTGTTGGAAGCCATTTTGTAGATGACATCGCCGAAGTCGAGGATCGGTAGGATAGTCAGTTTTACTAGGGTAAGCTTGGCGGCGTGGGTGAAGGAGGCTTTGTTGCGGAATAGAAAGCCGACTCTTGATTTGATTTAAGAATAAGCATATGGGTAGTAAATCCTCAAAGGAGGTTCCGGAATTAACCGGAGATGTACGGTATGTGCAGTTAAAATATAAAAGAAATGTCTATTTTTGTGTAAAGTGGAGGAAGAAGTATGAATTTGATGGAAGTTTGGACGTAGAAAAGTTGGAACTAATGATACGATGAATACGTAAGGCATGTGGAGACAAGGCAGATAAACAGCAGGCCGAGGGGCTTGAAACAGCGAGGGTATGGTTAGCCGAGGCGAGGAAGAGAGCAGAGGGAGAAAAGAAAAAAGGAAGTAAAAAAAGAAGGAAGGTGTAAGTAGCCAGCAACTAGGAACAATAACTCCCACGGCTCCTCTGGAGGTCTCTAATAAGCCTAAATTGTACCCAACCCTGATAGATCAGGATGAAGCGGTGGTGGTGAGACGATGGCAGCCAGGGCTTCCTGTCCCACCCCCACCACCCCCATATGGGGAACCTCAAGGAGCCGTGGGGAGGGGTAGAGCAGGAGGAGGAAAGGAGAGGGCTAGCTGCCCTAGGGAAATTCAGGAAAGATTTAACCGAATTTAGCAAACTTATTGAGAAAGTGGATAGAGGTAGAGAAAGGGAGAAAGTTGAGAAAAGTGGATAGAGACAGTCAAAAGAAAGGGGGAGATAGATGTTTTAATTGTCACAAACCGGGTCATTTTGCTAGAGATTGTGAAGCACCGTGTAAACACTGCACTAAAGTAGGCCACAATCACAGAGGCTGTAGAAAGGACAGAAAGGATAGGAGAGAGGGTCAAAGGCAAGAACAGAGAGAAAAAGGTCATGCGCCTACAGCCAGACAGAATAGAAAAGAAAGGAGATCAGTACCTAATGGTAACTATCGGAGTAACTTTAGATAAGCATAAAGGAGGCTTCAAGGAAATGAGAAGTAAGGAAGATCAGACAGGAACGGAACATTTCATCGCCACTCTTGGGGAAATAGCAGGAAAGATTTTAAACAGAAGGGGAAAAACAGAGAAACGCGATGACAGAGACGGAGACAAGCGGTGTTTCAATTGCGATAAGAAGCGGTGTTTCAATTGCAATGAGACAGTACATTTCGCCCGGGAGTGTAAGGCTCCAATGTGACCTGGTGGGACACAATCACCGAAATTGTAATTCAACTAAGGGGTAGGACAGGCGTGACAATCGGGAGAGAAAGAGGGAGGCAGAGACAAGGAGAGCGAGATTAATGAGAATCCTCGATGGGAAATCGCTTGGACCTTTAAATTAGGGCTATTTTCTGGGAATTGTCTCGGTGCCGGAGTTTACGACTACAGACAATTATAATAATAGGGTTATTTGTGTTGACGAACACCAACATTTACAGGGACAAACTGATATCTTTCCGACAGATATGATTGATCTAAACCAGGCCAGAACTTGCCCGTGTAGACCAATTTGGGTTTCCAATCTCTCCAAAAGAATGTGGTGATCGATGGTATAAAATGCAGCACTAAGGTCTGCTAAATGACTTAAATGTAATGTAAATGTAGGAGCACGAGCACAGATGCAGAGCCTCGGTCTGGTGCTATTAGAAGGTAATTTACCACCTTCACAAGTGCAGTCTCAGTGCTATGATGGGGTCTAAAACCAGAGTGAAGCGTTCCATATAGTACATTGTTTTCCTTCAGGAAAGCGCAACAGCTTTTCACATTTTTTGAGAGGTATGGTAGATACGATATAGACCAATAGTTTTTTATATTTTCTGGGTCAAGGTTTGTCTTTTTCAAGAGATGCTTTATTACTGCAACTTTTAGTGAGTTTGCTACACATCCGGTGTATAGAGAGCCGTTCTTAGGGCCAAGCACAGGAAGCAGCTCTTTCAGTAGTTTAGTTGGAATAGGGTCCAGTATGCAGCTTGAAGGTTTAGAGGCCATGATTATTTTCATCAATGTGTCAAGAGATATAGAAAGAAAGGAGGATGGCATTGCCGTTTTCTACAAGTAGTGTAACATGTAGTCAACATGTTTTTTCTACTTAAGCACACACACACACACACAGAGATACACAGAAATCAGTACCATGGACAGCCAAATTATATTTAGCTTACGTTGATTGGACTAAATTGTTTTTGGAATCTTTTAGATGTCACTGTAACTAAGGATAGGTGATTAGATGATGTTGACATATTGAAGTTGAAATGGGGCTAGAATAGTGGAGCCAGCTCCTGTTTTCTTTGTGACTTGCAGTAACTCTCCGGTGTTTTAAATGAACAGTTGTTTAGTTGCCTGAAAATGTCAGGAAACCTTAACTTGATTGACAATGCTGTAGGTCATGTAACTGTTTGTTACATGCAATATGTTTTGTGGACTTCACCGGACAAATGTTGCTCTCCGGTTTTGTGATGAAACAAAGGTGTGGTTGAATTTCTTCTGACATTGTGTCTTCTTATTGTTTCGGTCTTAAATATCATGGTGGCAAGGCATATGAACAAAAAGGCTATAGAGCAAACAATGCAATTATCACAACACATAGGTTGTAATGGGGCTTTTTTTCCTGGCTTGGCTTCCCCAGTGATTTTACCCACGCACCCCTACTGCAAAAAAGGTGTTGCATTATACTCCTGAAAAGATTACAACAGAGTTCATAATTGATTTCTTTTGATCACTTTTGATCACTTTCCAACAAATGTTTTGTAGTTTCTCCTACCAAAATACAAAGAAACCATGATTTCGAAATGTTCTCTGAGAGCATTCTCCAGAGGAATGCTTTTGAGGAGGTTTTTGACCAACTTAAACATTGGCCTTTGAATTCCAACTCCTAAAAAGGTCTTGGAATATCATGTCAATGTGCATTATAACTGAACCCCGTCTTCTTGCAACCCAACTCCCCCCTAAGGATGGTTCACATTTAACACAATCAAACATGTTTACTTGTAGATCACGATTCCCAGATAAGCAAAACAGCCTGAAAAGTTTACCATACCAACTGCATCCCATCCATCACAAGAGTGAACGCGAAAAAACAAAAACATTTAATAGCACAGTGGACAGAGAAAGTATTCCCCCAAAGCTCTTACATCAAAGCCTGTAAGGTCTTAAGCCTCCCGGTTGTTTGGTAAATATAACTCACAAATACTCAGCCAAGAATGTGCTGGGCCGCTCGCCCATTGAGCGATTACGGCCCTCTGCGGGTTGTTTCAGTACTATCTAATCCTATTACACGATCCCTTGTACTGCTGCTCTTGAGTTCCAGTGACTCACTTGGTAAAGATGTGATTAATGTAATTGCACTTGCATTGCTGGACAGACGGCTTCAGGAAGTGGTAATTACACTTAAGTCCTCCTGCTAGTGGAGCTCAGAGGTGGCCAGGTCAGAGTGGAGACTCCATTTGTCAAGAAAAACACACATTTTGGGACACAAGTCATTTTTCCAACAATTGTTTACGGACAGATTATTTCACTTATAATTATCACAATCATAAGTGATTATCACAATTCCAGTGGGTCAGAAGTTTACATACACTAAGTTGACTGTGCCTTTAAACAGCTTGGGAAATTCCAGAAAATGATGTAATGGCTTTAAAAGCTTCTGATAGGCTAATTGACATAATTTGAGTCAATTGGAGGTGTACCTGTGGATGTATTTCAAGGCCTACCTTCAAACTCAGTGCCTCTTTGCTTGACATCATGGGAAAAAGAAAGAAATCAGCCAAGACACGTTCATCTGTACGAACAATAGTACCCAAGTATAAACAGCATGGGACCACGCAGCTGTCATACTGCTCAGGAAGGAGACGCGTTCTGTCTCCTAGAGTTGAGTGTACTTTGGTGCGAAAAGTGCAAATCAATCCCAGAACAACAGCAAAGGACCTTGTGAAGATGCTGGAGGAAACAGGTACAAAAGTATCTAGTAAAACGAGTAAAAAAAACAGTAAAACGAGTCTATATCGACATAACCTGAAAGGGTGCTTAGCAAGGAAGAAGCCACTGCTCCAAAACCTCCATAAAAAAGCCAGCCTACGGTTTGCAACTAACTGCGCATGGGGACAAAGATTGTACTTTTGGAGAAATGTCTTCTGGTCTGATAAAATATAACTGTTTGGCCATAATGACCCTCATTATGTTACGAGGAAAAAGGGGGATGCTTGCAAGCTGAAGAACACCATCCCAACCGTGAAGCACAAGAGTGGCAGCATCATGTTGTGGGGGTGCTTTGCTGCAGGAGGGACTGGTGCACTTCACAAATTAGATGACATCATGAGGGAGGAAAATTATGTGGATATATTGAAGAAACATCTCAAGACATCAGTCAGGAAGTTGAAGCTTGGTTGCAGATGGGTCTTCCAAATGGACAATGACCCCAAGCAAACTTCCAAAGTTGTGGCAAAATGGCTTAAGGACAACAAAGTCAAGGTATTGAAGTGGCCATCACAAAGCCCTGACCTCAATCCTATAGAAAATTTGTGGGCAGAACTGAGAAAATGTGTGCGAGCAAGGAGGCCTACAAACCTGACTCAGTTACACCAGCTGGGTCAGGAGGAATGTGCCGAAATTCACCCAACTTATTGTGGGAAGCTTGTGAAAGGCTACCCGAAATGTTTGACCCGAGTTAAACAATTTAAAGGCAATGCTACCAAATATGAATTGAGTGTGTGTAAACTTCTAACCCACTAGGAATGTGATGAAATAAATAAAAGCTTAAATAAATAATTATCTCTACTATTATTCTGACACTTCACATTCTTAAGATAAAGTGGTGATCCTAACTGACCTAAGACATGGAATTTTTTACTAGGATTGAATGTCAGGAATTGTGAAAAACTGAGTTTAAATGTATTTGGCTAAGGTGTATGTAATCTTCCGACTTCAACTGTATGTGCAGGCTTTTGTCTAAGCCGAGCACTAATTCCCTTTTCACACCACTGTGCCAAGCTAAGTTGAGCTGGTCTGGTTAGGCACCCACCGTAGATGCTGAATCCACGGTGGAAAGGACATTGTAAAAATAAAGATTATCAGAGCCAGCAAAGTACCATTTGGGTCGGCAAGATGGTGTGAAAAGGGTATAACACACTAGTCTGGCTGACACCAAATAACACACCTGATTCAACTAGTCAACTAAACTTCAAGACCATTGATAGCTGAATGATAAATGTTAGGGCCTGCAAGTACTGCAGCTCTCCAGGAACAGTAGCGGAGAATATTTTCACATGGGAAAAGAGGTGAGTTCACAATGTCTACTTTCCACTTGACTGTAAATTCAAAGCATTGTTTTGGCTCTTTGGTTCACTAGTGCAAATGAAGTTGAAGAGAGAGGAAGCGTGTGTTAAACGTCATTAAATAAAAAATAAATAACAACAGAAGTACAGAAAAAGCAATAAATGCAGTTGAATGATCAGAACAAAAAAGAACAGCTTATAGAGCGAGTTTTAGGAGTCACACACAGACACATTCAACGCACCCACTACGCTATCAATGCAAGTGTACAATTAACCAGATGATCAACCACGTTAAATTGGCCTTAATAGCCAATAACTCTTGATGATGGTGACCTGAGAACATCAAGCTGAATGTCTGAGATTTATTCATAGCACTGTTTTGTTAAGCCATCAACAGCTCCTTTTTAACAAACATGCTCGCTAAGATCCCACTGGGCACAGATGTAAGTTTAGCATCTGGTTTAGATTTACATTTGGTGTAGTTGTCAAATAAAATGAATTCAATGTGAAATCATAAAAACATGGCATCATGTCATTGAATTTAGGTTTAAAGTTGGGTGAAAAAACTTGCCTGAAGTTGATTATTCTTTTTAAATCCAATCAGTTTCCCACATCATTTTGGTTGAAATTACGTGGAAACAACGTTGATTCAGCCTCCGTCAAACAGGCATTGGATGTAGAGTGGTTCCTCCTTTAAAAGTTGCGAGTTTAAACTGCGCGACTTAGAGTCACAGCTTCATTGCTCCAGGCCACCGCAAGGGGGAGTTAGAGCACTCATCATGCATTTGGGTCCCAAGGTTTTTATATGACCAATCTTATCGAGTGGTTCCAATGACAAATTTGACGTGAGCCACCCGTCGCTGGTAACTTTCTTCAGCAGAGATGGCTGACAAAACGGTGGAAGCAAATGTAAGTAATGATAACGAGTCAAGCTAAAAAATGTATATTGAAAGGAATATGTTAGTTAATGTAGAGACAAACGATTGTGCATATGTTTTTATTATAAAGTTAATTTACGAAAATGGCTATTTAGTAAAAAATAAATAAGTCAAAACCAATACCAGTGGTATCAAACTCCATTCTTGATGCGGTGTCTGCATGTATGTATTACAATTATACATTTCAACAGTGTTTACCACTCCTGCTCCTGGGACATCAATGATTACACATTGTAACTATGTAATAGACTAGAAACATGATTTAAGTAAAGGCTGATTTGTAATTCATATATACTGAAAAAAAACAATACACTACACTTCCTCTGCATATCTAACTCCCTTCATCTGCATTAATCTGAGGTTCTACCAGCCATGTGAATGATTGAAAACAGGGCAGCAAAGTTTGTTTGTCACCAGAGCGGTTTAGAGCATATTACTAATTGCCTGTGAATAACCAGACCTTCATACAAACTTGCTATGCTGAATTATTGACGCACAACCGAAGGTGCTGCCATATCCTGCCAGCACAGGCGGTTAATGTTCTGGAAGAAGAAGAAAAATAAATATATATATATGTCACTGCTCCCAAGTGGCACAGCGGTCTAGGGCACTGCATCTCAGTGCAAGAGGCTTTACTACAGTCCCTGGTTCGAATACAGGCTGTATCACATCCAAATGGGAATACCATATGGTGGCATCTTGGTTGGGCCTGGGTAGGCCATCATTGTAAATAAGAATTTGTTCTTACCTGACTGTCCTAGTTAAATAAATATTAACAGGTGGCAATCAATAGGAGGTGAACAGTGGTTGCTGAAAATATAGCCAACTGGCACACCAACAGATGGAGAAAACCTACACCAGTCGAACAATTCATTTCAACAATAATCTTCATTTTAAGTTGACTTTATAAACAACAAGAGGTATTAATTAGAGTCTATTTCTTCTGAGCCAAGACCTGCTGTATATAACATAACTTAACTGACTGACAAGGCTATGAGGCTAACAGCCTAATAGAAGTAAGATTTTTTTTATTAGGCCTACTTACAATTGCATCTGGTCAAAAATGTAGCATTCTACATAAAACAATCATTTAAAGAAAAAAAGTCTGCACTTTCGAAATAAAAACGAACAATGTAAATCTCAAACTCTGAAAGTAATTGGAAAGGTAGATAGGTAGACAAATTATTTGTGACACTGTGGTTACAATAAGAAATGTAAATAAGATGCTGTGGTTTTATTTACAGTAGTGATGGACAACTGGAGGCATTTTGAAAACAGGTTTTCAAACACTTGTTTTTCACAAGTGTACTGTAGTACTGTAGCAAGTGTAGCCCATCAAGCCAATTCCTCCTATTAGCAGGACAATAGACTTTTATAACCTGGCTACTATTGTGAAAATACCTCAACTTCCATCCAATGTACTCTGAAGTGTTACAGTTCTAACTCAAACAGCGGATGTTAATTTAAAATATATTTTAGTCGCACTTCCACCCAGCTCCACGACCACAGGTAAAACCTTGCTGAGATTATCAATGTATTTGTTGCATTGTTGTATTGTCAATTTCTCAAAACATCTTGATGGCCTTGACCAGTTAATCTTTGCTTGGCAGAGTTACGGATGAATGTTATCAGTTGATGCCAAACAAGTTTGATCGGGTTTAAATCAAGAGACCTACATGAAGAGATGTAAAAAATATTTTCAGATATCCTGCAGGCCTACCGTAGGTGTTGTAGGTTATTATTTAACCTTTATTTTACCACATAAAGGTCTGCTTACTCTGCTGGCGTCATGACCCAGTTTATGTGTTTTGGGTCATTGTCTGCATTTGGAGAAGAAAAAAATACATTTAGCCTAACAGCCAACATTAGGTACAATACTAGAAATATACATGTAAAAAGGACTAAACGTAACAAAATATTGCTATAATGCTACCTTGAAAGAAACAATGTGTACCCAGAAACACCTCTCTGACATATGGTCCAGCGTGTCTCTTGATGATTTCTTCCTCAAAGAAATCTCGAGCCATGACACCTGAAAAAGGAGACAAGAGTGAATTATTGTGGAACACAACAGTCCCTGAGGTTTAGACTACAATATTTTATGTACCTTTTGCTTTGTAAATTATAAGGGCACAGGGCGAGACCCAGATGCAGACAAGGGAGGCAGATGGTTCGAGTCTTTAATACTTATTGTATCCAAGGGGCAGGCCTGAGAATGGTTGTGGACAGGCAAAAGATCATAACAAGGTCAGAGTCCAGGAGGTACAGAGTG
Source organism: Oncorhynchus nerka (assembly GCF_034236695.1). Lineage (NCBI taxonomy): Eukaryota > Metazoa > Chordata > Actinopteri > Salmoniformes > Salmonidae > Oncorhynchus > Oncorhynchus nerka. Next base: position 7,126,512 of record NC_088411.1, read on the forward strand.
GCAGGCAGGCTTGAGGTCAGGGCAGGCAGTATGGTTGGGAAGGCGGATTCAGAGTCAAGGGGGGCAAGGGTCAAAACCAGGAGGATTAGCAAAAAACAGAGAAGGAGGGGGGAGCAGGTGCACGACGTAACACCCTGGTTGACTTGACAAAACAAGACAAACTGGCACAGACAGACAGAAAACACAGGTATAAATACCCAGGGGATAATGGGGAAGATGGCTGACACCTAGCGGGGGTGGAGACAAGCACAGGTGAAACAGATCAGGGTGTGACAGTAAATAGCCAATCTTACCATCAAAAATCTAACATGGGCCTGGTCCCTGGTGAGAAATTGCCCCCCACACATGGAGTTTTAGTAGATGCTTGGGACACGGCTTGCTTGATCTTCTTCCTTCTTCCCTGTCGCCATTTTTAGCCAATTGCTCAAGGGGCACGGTTGATTCCTCTATGTAGAAGACGTCATTGAATATCTCGCCAGCTTTGATCCATGCCTGGGCCTGCAGGACGCGAGGGTCTTTTTTTGTCAGCCGAATCATTATGGCTATTAGCAGGGCTATATTTTGGCCTTCATAACATATTATTTTGGCCTTTATTCAGTTTACAATCGCTCACTTGTTTTTTAAAAATAAAATAATCTCCAAAATATCACTATATATAGCCTTCCCGCTGTGGATGTCTAATTCAGCACCATTTTCGCGCTGCTCTGAGATAAGCATTGAGAAACTAAAATGTTCAAATATATTCCTTAAAATATAAGTGTTGACTGACTATAAGCAAATTATGACGGCTAAATAATCAAGTTAGGTTTCTCCAGAAAGAAATAATTCTAAATAACAAACTGGCTTTATTTACAAATTAGTGAGAATGTCTCACGCCATGTTCAAGAATTGCCTTTTTCTCAGGTTAAATGAAAAATAATTCTCTGAAATATTGTTAATTTTTAAACATAGCAATTCTTATTATGAATTCATTTAGAATTATATAAAAGCCCCTTAGATATTATCACAGATCCTAATGGAAAATGCCCTTAGATATTAATTTAGAATCCTCCAATCCTCAAAATGTTATTATGGGCGGAGAGTCACGTCATTGAAAAAAATATACTGTAGGCATACCATAGGTGAAATGAGTCTCAGCATCGTTTCGCGTTACTCTGAGACAAGCATGGGGACCGGTCTTGATAAATCAATGAGATTTTTATTTTCACTGATTCTCCATTTGGGTATTGGTTAGACTATAATTAGAAAATTAGTGTGCAGAAATGCAGTTATGTTCTTAGTGTAACCTTCATTTAACTAGGCAAGTCAGTTAACTTCTTTGTGACAGGGGGCAGTATTTTCATGTCCGGATGAAATGCATGCCTAAATTCAACTGCCTGCTACTCATCCCCAGAAGATAAGATATGCATATCATTAGTAGATGTGGATAGAAAACACACTGAAGTTTCTAAAACTGTTTGAATCATGTCTGTGAGTATAATAACATAGAATGTTTCAGCAGCCTGCAAGGTGTGCTGCAGTATGACACAACTTTTAAAGGAGGAACCACTGTAACAACTGTCATTTTTGCTATAAAATGTTAATATTATATATATTTTTTAAATATTTGTTTGTTTACCATCAAATTAGGGAGAGATTGCAATATCCTGGGGTTAGGGTGGTCGAAAATATGGGAGGGTTGTCCAACTTTTTTTTGTTTTGGGGAGGGTTGTGTTTTTTATTGGGAACAGAGGGTAGTACATTCTTTTTCCTGGTTAACATTCGCTCTTTTGCAGGTTTTACTATATAATTTATTCCATCCTAGCCAAATTTCCCCATCTTCTACCATGCACCTCCCCTATAACAAGGTGTTTTGGAACTTCCCTTATACACTACTCTTTTCCGTCTGCTGACATTTCCTATACCACAGGTCAGTAGTCCACCAGTCTAACGGTCTATTCTTCAATTCTCCATTCATCGTGGCAATAGTGGTAAGTTGATCGTTTGTACAGATCTGCAATAGGCTAACTATCAATAATACCACAAATGAAACCATTCAAAGCTACATACATTTTTTATTTTAATTGCCACGAACAAATAAGAATTGCTGATAGGCAACTGAAGGTCAGGTGCATCATTGTCACCACTGATAAATCCACTGTAATTGAGAATTTCAATAAGCATTTTTCTACGGCTGGCCATACTTTCCACCTGGCTACCCCTACCCCGGTCAACAGCACTGCACCCCCCACAGAAACTCGCCCAAGCCTTCCCCATTTCTCCTTCTCCCAAATCCAGTCAGCTGATGTTCTGAAAGAGCTGCAAAATCTGGACCCCTACAAATCAGCCGGGCTAGACAATCTGGAGACTTTCTTTCTAAAATTATCTGCCGAAATTGTTGCCACCCCTATTACTAGCCTGTTCAACCTCTCTTTCGTGTCGTCTAAGATTCCCAAAGATTGGAAAGCAGCTGCGGTCACCCCCCTCTTCAAAGGGGGACACTCTCTTGACCGAAACTACTGCAGACCTATATCTATCCTATCCTGCCTTTCTAAGGTCTTCGAAAGACAAGTCAACAAACAGATTACCGACCATTTCGAATCTCACCATACCTTCTCTGCTATGCAATCTGGTTTCAGAGCTGGTCATGGGTGCACCTCAGCCACGCTCAAGGTCCTAAACGATATCTTAACCGCCATCGATAAGAAACATTACTGTGCAGCCGTATTCATTGATCTGGCCAAGGCTTTCGACTGTCAATCACCACATCCTCATCGGCAGACTCGACAGCCTTGGTTTCTCAAATGATTGCCTCGCCTGGCTCACCAACTACTTCTCTGATAAGTTCAGTGTGTCAAATCAGAGGGTCTGCTGTCCGGACCTCTGGCAGTCTCTATGGGGGTGCCACAGGGTTCAGTTCTTGGACCGACTCTCTTCTCTGTATACATCAATGATGTCGCTCTTGCTGCTGGTGAGTCTTTGATCCACCTCTACGCAGACAACACCATTCTGTATATTTCTGCCCCTACTTTGGACACTGTGTTAACAACCCTCCAGGCAAGCTTCAATGCCATACAACTCACCATCCGTGGCCTCCAATTGCTCTTAAATACAAGTAAAACTAAATGCATGCTCTTCAACCGATCGCTGCCTGCACTTGCCCGCCTGTCCAACATCATTACTCTGGACGGCTCTGACTTAGAATACGTGGACAACTACAAATACATAGGTGTCTGGTTAGACTGTAAACTCTCCTTCCAGACCCACATCAAACATCTCCAATCCAAAGTTAAATCTAGAATTGGCTCCCTATTTCGCAACAAAGCATCCTTCACTCATGCTGCCAAACATACCCTTGTAAAACTGACCATCCTACCAATGCTCGACTACGACGAATGTAATTTACAAAATAGCCTCCGATACCCTACTCAACAAATTGGATGCAGTCTATCACAGTGCAATCCGTTTTGTCACCAAAGCCCCATATACTGCCCACCATTGCGACCTGTGCGATCTCGTTGGTTGGCCCTCGCTTCTTACTCGTCGCCAAACCCCCTGGCTCCATGTCATCTACAAGACCCTGCTAGGTAAAGTCCCCCCTTATCTCAGCTCGCTGGTCACCATAGCATCTCCCACCTGTAGCACGCGCTCCAGCAGGTATATCTCTCTGGTCACCCCCAAAACCAATTCTTTCTTTGGCCGCCTCTCCTTACAGTTCTCTGCTGCCAATGACTGGAACGAACTACAAAAATTTCTGAAACTGGAAACACTTATCTCCCTCACTAGCTTTAAGCACCAACTGTCAGAGCAGCTCACAGATTACTGCACCTGTACATAGCCCACCTATAATTTAGCCCAAACAACTACCTCTTTCCCTACTGTATTTTATTTATTTATTTATTTATTTTGCTCCTTTGCACCCCATTATTTTTATTTCTACTTTGCACATTCTTCCACTGCAAATCTACCATTCCAGTGTTTTACTTGCTACATTGTATTTACATTTACATTTAAGTCATTTAGCAGACACTCTTATCCAGAGCGATTTACTTTGCCACCATTGCCTTTTTTGTTGCCTTTACCTCCCTTATCTCACCTTATTTGCTCACATCGTATATAGACTTGTTTATACTGTATTATTGACTGTATGTTTGTTTTACTCCATGTGTAACTCTGTGTCGTTGTATGTGCCGAACTGCTTTGCTTTATCTTGGCCAGGTCGCAATTGTAAATGAGAACTTGTTCTCAACTTGCCTACCTGGTTAAATAAAGGTGAAATAAAATAAATTAATAAATAAATAATTGTACATGAAAGAACAGTGAAGAAATTAAGCACACAGCTCAAAAAGCGCCCCTATTGATATTGTTTATGGGCAATATTATCCTACATAGACTATAGTACCCTACAACACCACAATGCAATTAATAAATGCATTATTGTTTTCAAGTGAGTACAAAATTCTACTCTATGCCCAGTTAGTCAAGAAAGCTAAAAATGAGTGACTATTCCTTGCGCACCTAGAACCTAATGCTTCAATATAGCCTAAATATTTATAATTTAAAATGTATTACTATTACGAACCCCTTTGGCCTAGGGGGAATGGAAACAAGACCGGTAACATATCTCTTACAAATCATAACAGTGAAGAGGAACAGTGAGAACTAAAAACAACAGACACTCAACGAGCTGTGTAAGTCCATAAGCAAACAAAAAAATGCTCATCCAGAAGCGGCGCTCCTAGTGACCAGGTACTTAACCTCTTAAGTCGACCCTCTACTTTTTTGAACATTCTGTTAAAAATCGCGCAACATTTCAGCACCCTGCTACTCATGCCAGGAATATAGTATATGCATTTGCTTAGTCTGTGTGGATAGAAAATACTCAGACGTTTATAAAACTGGTTAAATCACTGCTGTGGCTTTACCAGAACGGCATTTACATCGAAAAGCACAGGAAAAACTGATCACTGAAAATGGGAAAATATATCCATGCGCTACTTGAACCCATTGATAAAGGTGAACCACAATTAATTGACTGAGGTTGCAGTACCTACAGCTTCCACAGGGTGTCTAGAGTCTTGTCATTTCCCTTCGAGTTTTTTCTTGGTCAAACACATGCAGGGCACCGTATCTCCTTAGGTCTAGGACCGGATATTTTCGTTGAGTTTCTAGCCGGACATTTTTCCAGACGGACAGCTAATGATCTTTACATCGCCTCCTGATGAATTTTATCGCTTATTAACGTTTACTAATACCTAAAGTTGCATTACAAACGTATTTCGAAGTGTTTTGTGAAAGTTTATCGTCGACTTTTTGAATTTTTAAAAATGACGTTACGTTTTGAAACGATGTTTTTTTCGTTTTTATCACACAGTCTACATATAACGATATCTAGGCTTTATATGGACCGATTTAATTGAAATAAAGACCCAAATAGTGTTTATGGGACATCTAGGAGTGCCAACAAAGAAGATGGTGAAAGGTAATGAATGTTTTCTATTTTATTGTGCGGTTTGTGTAACGCCGAAATGCTAATTATTTTGTTTATGTCCCCTGTGGGTCTTTTGGGGTGTTACATATCAGATAATAGCTTCTCGTGCTTTCGCCGAAAAGCATTTTAAAAATCTGACTTGTTGCCTGGATTCACAACGAGTGTAGCTTTAATTCGATACCCTGCATGTGTATTTTAATGAACTTTTGAGTTTTAACTAATACTATTAGCATTTAGCGTAGCGCATTTGCATTTCCAGAGCTCTAGTTGGGACGCAAGCGTCCCGAGTAGAAGCAAGAGGTTAAGTATTTCTGTCACGTCTGTTAAAAATGCGAGGTGCCATTTCCATTCTGGGTCGATCAGCTCTGGGACCGTTTTGTCTTTTAAATGAAGAAATGCGTTAATTTCGGGTAGCAGCTCGTAAAAACGCCTCAAAACTCTGCCCCGGCTCAGCCATCGGACCTCTGTGTAGTACAGCACATCTCCGTGCGTAGACTCCAGTTCAGACAGGAATTCTTGGAACTGCCTGTGTTTAAGTCCCTTTGCTCTGATGAAGTTTATGCACGACACCACAACCTTCATTACAGAATCCCACTTCAACACTTTGCAGCACAGTGCTTGCTGGTGACTTAGGCAGTGGACTCGTAGCGGGGCGGTGAGACCCCTTTTTTCCAACTCCCGGTTCATGCGTCCTATTAGACCGCGAGTTTCGCCCACCATGCTAGGAGCCCCGTCAGTCGTGATGCTAGCTAGCTTTGACCAGTCCAGGTCCAACTTCTCCATGGTTTGGCACACTTTGTCAAAAATATCCTCTCCCGTTGTAGGTCCCTTTGAGACTTTGGAGGGCTGCCAACTCCTCGCATATCTCAAAGTTTGCGCTAACTCCACGAATAAAAATGAGCAGTTGCGCTGTGTCTTGCACGTCCGTGCTCTCATCCAGTGCTAATGAAAAAAAGTAAAATTCTTTCGTCTTCTGCTGCAGCTGGGCATATACATTACTCCCGATTTCTTCAACGCGTCTGGTGATTGTACTCGCCGACAGACTTACGGCATTAAATGCATCTTTCTTCTCGGGACACACCTCCTCCGCGACAGCATCCATACATTTCTTAACAAACTCTCCGTCAGTGAAAGGCTTACCGCTTCTTGCTATCAGTTTAGCAACCCGAAAGCTGGCCCGAACGGATGCCTGGTTCAGCTGAGCTTGGCGTACAAATGTATTCTGCTGAGATAGTAGTCCACTTTTTAGCTTTGAGAGTTTGTCTGCTCGTATTTGGCCTTGCAAGCTATCATACTTGTCTTTGTGACGGAATTCATAGTGTCGGCGAAGATTGTATTCTTTGAATACCGCCACCGTCTCTTGACAGATGAGACAAACAGCCTTTTCTTTGCATTGAACAAAAAAAAATTGTTTGTCCACTGCAGGTTAAATAATATTTTTTTCTGGAGGCCAAATAGGAAGGTCGATAGGGCCAAATGTGCTGACGGGCCGTATCCGGCCCGCGGGCCGGAGTTTGGTGACCACTGTTCTAGAGCCACGTAACTCACCACGCCCTATCGACCTGAGGTCTAGAACAGGATTCTAAAGTTTCGGAACTCTAGGTCTGACGGTTCTTTAAAAGATCCAACAAGGTTAACTAATGCAGGCAATGTATGTCTCTACGCACCCCAATACGTCCCTCCTTCCAAGCTGTGTGTGTGTGTGATTTAGTTTTCCTTTGAAATTATGTGGGAAAAATGACTGATTTACAGTTCATGGGGGTTGCCTAATCACATTTATGAAGTTTTGGAAAGATCTGATTTTTTTAACCCCTCGAAACAGCCCCTGAGACACCAATTATGGCACTTCCGGTTGGCACAGGAAGCTATAAGTCAACACATATCCCCATTGGGTATGCTTTTACAGAATCCTGAGTTTTAAGTCTTTACGTTAAGAATTGACTGATTTACACAGGGTTGAATGCACTATGTCTATCAAACTGCAGGCAGGGTATGGATAAACACTTTTAGGGCGATTTTAACCACTTCCGGTTGCTTCAGGAAGCTTAGAATTGACACAGGTAGACCTCGTAGTGGCCTGATGGACTGTCATCGAAGACAGGTTCATAAGGCATTCATAACCCATATAGGCTTCAGGTTGAATTTAGGGGTGCAGGCAATGTATTTCTATGGGGAGAGAAGTCATTGTATTCTGTGAGATCAAAAAACCCTGTTTTACTGTTAAGGGTTAATGCTACACGGTCAAGGTTAGGCTTGCACAGATCGGGAGGACCTTAGGAACGTACCTGAGGTCGAATTGTGCTTCTCACCCTAACGGTTCTCTCACTGTCACCCAAAAGCAAATGACGTTGTGGGGCAGGCTTCATTTTGGGCCTACTTTTCTAATGGTCGCTGCGCTTAGACCGAGCGAGCTTCGGTCAAGCGGGGCATCTCGTTGAACTCGGCACGGCCTAGAGAATATGGAAATGCCATTGCAGGCTCTGTGTGTCTTTAAGCACCGCACTTTGTCACTCCATCCTTGCTGTGTGTGTGTGTCATTGTGTGTGTGTGTGAGAGAGAGCTTTTCTTTGACATCTGTTGGGAGAAATGACTGACTTACAGTTTATGGGGGTTGCCTAATCACACATATGAAGTTTTGAAAAGATCTGACCTTTTTAACCCTTGGAAACTGCCACTATGACACCATTTAAGGCACTTCCGGTTGGCACAGGAAGCTATAAATAAACTCATATCCTGATTGGGGTATGCCTTTACAGAAGTTTTAAGTCTTTACGTTAAGAACTGAGTTATTTACGGAGGGTTTAGTGAGTGTGTGTTATTTCAGAAAATCATAGAAAATCACAGAAATCTCGCAGAGCTCCGCAGCACACTTTAAAAAGATGTGTATGAACACCCTGCAACTGGATCTGTAACTATTTGAAAAAAAACACCTATCTTTGAACATCACCAATTTGTCATTGTACGATTTCTCTTAAATGACGATAGATAAATGGCTGGTTCTTTTTTTATTGACACCGGAGGCTCCTTGACTTTGAAGTGAAGTGGAAAAAGAATTTCTCTATTTTCATTTTGGACCTTTAATCCCAGAGAAATCGCCATAACTCAAAAACCGTTGAGGCCTAGACGCCATCTTGTTCGGGGCCAACTGCCCATTATGCCAAACCTACGCTCACCAAGGTTCGGCTTCGAAATATTTTCCGTTTTGGAGATAAGGCCCCATCGTGATTCGTGATGTTTTGTCCAATTGCAATATGATTTCTTATGTCCTCTTATGGGATTTTCCGGGACAGCGGAAAAATGACCAAAATGTGATTATTTTATCAAACGGAAACCGAATGTCCGAGAAAGTTAGTTTGATGACTTCCCGGTAGGTCCGGCTCTGCCGCCCGGCCCGACGCCCTCCGCAAATTTTACCAACGTTTTCGGACGTCTAGTAAGGGACCATACATTTGCAATATGGACTTTCTTTTTGTTGACAAGTCAACAAACAGATTACCGACCATTTCGAATCTCACCATACCTTCTCTGCTATGCAATCTGGTTTCAGAGCTGGTCATGGGTGCACCTCAGCCACGCTCAAGGTCCTAAACGATATCTTAACCGCCATCGATAAGAAACATTACTGTGCAGCCGTATTCATTGATCTGGCCAAGGCTTTCGACTGTCAATCACCACATCCTCATCGGCAGACTCGACAGCCTTGGTTTCTCAAATGATTGCCTCGCCTGGCTCACCAACTACTTCTCTGATAAGTTCAGTGTGTCAAATCAGAGGGTCTGCTGTCCGGACCTCTGGCAGTCTCTATGGGGGTGCCACAGGGTTCAGTTCTTGGACCGACTCTCTTCTCTGTATACATCAATGATGTCGCTCTTGCTGCTGGTGAGTCTTTGATCCACCTCTACGCAGACAACACCATTCTGTATATTTCTGCCCCTACTTTGGACACTGTGTTAACAACCCTCCAGGCAAGCTTCAATGCCATACAACTCACCATCCGTGGCCTCCAATTGCTCTTAAATACAAGTAAAACTAAATGCATGCTCTTCAACCGATCGCTGCCTGCACTTGCCCGCCTGTCCAACATCATTACTCTGGACGGCTCTGACTTAGAATACGTGGACAACTACAAATACATAGGTGTCTGGTTAGACTGTAAACTCTCCTTCCAGACCCACATCAAACATCTCCAATCCAAAGTTAAATCTAGAATTGGCTCCCTATTTCGCAACAAAGCATCCTTCACTCATGCTGCCAAACATACCCTTGTAAAACTGACCATCCTACCAATGCTCGACTACGACGAATGTAATTTACAAAATAGCCTCCGATACCCTACTCAACAAATTGGATGCAGTCTATCACAGTGCAATCCGTTTTGTCACCAAAGCCCCATATACTGCCCACCATTGCGACCTGTGCGATCTCGTTGGTTGGCCCTCGCTTCTTACTCGTCGCCAAACCCCCTGGCTCCATGTCATCTACAAGACCCTGCTAGGTAAAGTCCCCCCTTATCTCAGCTCGCTGGTCACCATAGCATCTCCCACCTGTAGCACGCGCTCCAGCAGGTATATCTCTCTGGTCACCCCCAAAACCAATTCTTTCTTTGGCCGCCTCTCCTTACAGTTCTCTGCTGCCAATGACTGGAACGAACTACAAAAATTTCTGAAACTGGAAACACTTATCTCCCTCACTAGCTTTAAGCACCAACTGTCAGAGCAGCTCACAGATTACTGCACCTGTACATAGCCCACCTATAATTTAGCCCAAACAACTACCTCTTTCCCTACTGTATTTTATTTATTTATTTATTTATTTTGCTCCTTTGCACCCCATTATTTTTATTTCTACTTTGCACATTCTTCCACTGCAAATCTACCATTCCAGTGTTTTACTTGCTACATTGTATTTACATTTACATTTAAGTCATTTAGCAGACACTCTTATCCAGAGCGATTTACTTTGCCACCATTGCCTTTTTTGTTGCCTTTACCTCCCTTATCTCACCTTATTTGCTCACATCGTATATAGACTTGTTTATACTGTATTATTGACTGTATGTTTGTTTTACTCCATGTGTAACTCTGTGTCGTTGTATGTGCCGAACTGCTTTGCTTTATCTTGGCCAGGTCGCAATTGTAAATGAGAACTTGTTCTCAACTTGCCTACCTGGTTAAATAAAGGTGAAATAAAATAAATTAATAAATAAATAATTGTACATGAAAGAACAGTGAAGAAATTAAGCACACAGCTCAAAAAGCGCCCCTATTGATATTGTTTATGGGCAATATTATCCTACATAGACTATAGTACCCTACAACACCACAATGCAATTAATAAATGCATTATTGTTTTCAAGTGAGTACAAAATTCTACTCTATGCCCAGTTAGTCAAGAAAGCTAAAAATGAGTGACTATTCCTTGCGCACCTAGAACCTAATGCTTCAATATAGCCTAAATATTTATAATTTAAAATGTATTACTATTACGAACCCCTTTGGCCTAGGGGGAATGGAAACAAGACCGGTAACATATCTCTTACAAATCATAACAGTGAAGAGGAACAGTGAGAACTAAAAACAACAGACACTCAACGAGCTGTGTAAGTCCATAAGCAAACAAAAATGCTCATCCAGAAGCGGCGCTCCTAGTGACCAGGTACTTAACCTCTTAAGTCGACCCTCTACTTTTTTGAACATTCTGTTAAAAATCGCGCAACATTTCAGCACCCTGCTACTCATGCCAGGAATATAGTATATGCATTTGCTTAGTCTGTGTGGATAGAAAATACTCAGACGTTTATAAAACTGGTTAAATCACTGCTGTGGCTTTACCAGAACGGCATTTACATCGAAAAGCACAGGAAAAACTGATCACTGAAAATGGGAAAATATATCCATGCGCTACTTGAACCCATTGATAAAGGTGAACCACAATTAATTGACTGAGGTTGCAGTACCTACAGCTTCCACAGGGTGTCTAGAGTCTTGTCATTTCCCTTCGAGTTTTTTCTTGGTCAAACACATGCAGGGCACCGTATCTCCTTAGGTCTAGGACCGGATATTTTCGTTGAGTTTCTAGCCGGACATTTTTCCAGACGGACAGCTAATGATCTTTACATCGCCTCCTGATGAATTTTATCGCTTATTAACGTTTACTAATACCTAAAGTTGCATTACAAACGTATTTCGAAGTGTTTTGTGAAAGTTTATCGTCGACTTTTTGAATTTTTAAAAATGACGTTACGTTTTGAAACGATGTTTTTTTCGTTTTTATCACACAGTCTACATATAACGATATCTAGGCTTTATATGGACCGATTTAATTGAAATAAAGACCCAAATAGTGTTTATGGGACATCTAGGAGTGCCAACAAAGAAGATGGTGAAAGGTAATGAATGTTTTCTATTTTATTGTGCGGTTTGTGTAACGCCGAAATGCTAATTATTTTGTTTATGTCCCCTGTGGGTCTTTTGGGGTGTTACATGCTATCAGATAATAGCTTCTCGTGCTTTCGCCGAAAAGCATTTTAAAAATCTGACTTGTTGCCTGGATTCACAACGAGTGTAGCTTTAATTCGATACCCTGCATGTGTATTTTAATGAACTTTTGAGTTTTAACTAATACTATTAGCATTTAGCGTAGCGCATTTGCATTTCCAGAGCTCTAGTTGGGACGCAAGCGTCCCGAGTAGAAGCAAGAGGTTAAGTATTTCTGTCACGTCTGTTAAAAATGCGAGGTGCCATTTCCATTCTGGGTCGATCAGCTCTGGGACCGTTTTGTCTTTTAAATGAAGAAATGCGTTAATTTCGGGTAGCAGCTCGTAAAAACGCCTCAAAACTCTGCCCCGGCTCAGCCATCGGACCTCTGTGTAGTACAGCACATCTCCGTGCGTAGACTCCAGTTCAGACAGGAATTCTTGGAACTGCCTGTGTTTAAGTCCCTTTGCTCTGATGAAGTTTATGCACGACACCACAACCTTCATTACAGAATCCCACTTCAACACTTTGCAGCACAGTGCTTGCTGGTGAATTAGGCAGTGGACTCGTAGCGGGGCGGTGAGACCCCTTTTTTCCAACTCCCGGTTCATGCGTCCTATTAGACCGCGAGTTTCGCCCACCATGCTAGGAGCCCCGTCAGTCGTGATGCTAGCTAGCTTTGACCAGTCCAGGTCCAACTTCTCCATGGTTTGGCACACTTTGTCAAAAATATCCTCTCCCGTTGTAGGTCCCTTTGAGACTTTGGAGGGCTGCCAACTCCTCGCATATCTCAAAGTTTGCGCTAACTCCACGAATAAAAATGAGCAGTTGCGCTGTGTCTTGCACGTCCGTGCTCTCATCCAGTGCTAATGAAAAAAAGTAAAATTCTTTCGTCTTCTGCTGCAGCTGGGCATATACATTACTCCCGATTTCTTCAACGCGTCTGGTGATTGTACTCGCCGACAGACTTACGGCATTAAATGCATCTTTCTTCTCGGGACACACCTCCTCCGCGACAGCATCCATACATTTCTTAACAAACTCTCCGTCAGTGAAAGGCTTACCGCTTCTTGCTATCAGTTTAGCAACCCGAAAGCTGGCCCGAACGGATGCCTGGTTCAGCTGAGCTTGGCGTACAAATGTATTCTGCTGAGATAGTAGTCCACTTTTTAGCTTTGAGAGTTTGTCTGCTCGTATTTGGCCTTGCAAGCTATCGTACTTGTCTTTGTGACGGAATTCATAGTGTCGGCGAAGATTGTATTCTTTGAATACCGCCACCGTCTCTTGACAGATGAGACAAACAGCCTTTTCTTTGCATTGAACAAAAAAAAAATTGTTTGTCCACTGCAGGTTAAATAATATTTTTTTCTGGAGGCCAAATAGGAAGGTCGATAGGGCCAAATGTGCTGACGGGCCGTATCCGGCCCGTGGGCCGGAGTTTGGTGACCACTGTTCTAGAGCCACGTAACTCACCACGCCCTATCGACCTGAGGTCTAGAACAGGATTCTAAAGTTTCGGAACTCTAGGTCTGACGGTTCTTTAAAAGATCCAACAAGGTTAACTAATGCAGGCAATGTATGTCTCTACGCACCCCAATACGTCCCTCCTTCCAAGCTGTGTGTGTGTGTGATTTAGTTTTCCTTTGAAATTATGTGGGAAAAATGACTGATTTACAGTTCATGGGGGTTGCCTAATCACATTTATGAAGTTTTGGAAAGATCTGATTTTTTTTAACCCCTCGAAACAGCCCCTGAGACACCAATTATGGCACTTCCGGTTGGCACAGGAAGCTATAAGTCAACACATATCCCCATTGGGTATGCTTTTACAGAATCCTGAGTTTTAAGTCTTTACGTTAAGAATTGACTGATTTACACAGGGTTGAATGCACTATGTCTATCAAACTGCAGGCAGGGTATGGATAAACACTTTTAGGGCGATTTTAACCACTTCCGGTTGCTTCAGGAAGCTTAGAATTGACACAGGTAGACCTCGTAGTGGCCTGATGGACTGTCATCGAAGACAGGTTCATAAGGCATTCATAACCCATATAGGCTTCAGGTTGAATTTAGGGGTGCAGGCAATGTATTTCTATGGGGAGAGAAGTCATTGTATTCTGTGAGATCAAAAAACCCTGTTTTACTGTTAAGGGTTAATGCTACACGGTCAAGGTTAGGCTTGCACAGATCGGGAGGACCTTAGGAACGTACCTGAGGTCGAATTGTGCTTCTCACCCTAACGGTTCTCTCACTGTCACCCAAAAGCAAATGACGTTGTGGGGCAGGCTTCATTTTGGGCCTACTTTTCTAATGGTCGCTGCGCTTAGACCGAGCGAGCTTCGGTCAAGCGGGGCATCTCGTTGAACTCGGCACGGCCTAGAGAATATGGAAATGCCATTGCAGGCTCTGTGTGTCTTTAAGCACCGCACTTTGTCACTCCATCCTTGCTGTGTGTGTGTGTCATTGTGTGTGTGTGTGAGAGAGAGCTTTTCTTTGACATCTGTTGGGAGAAATGACTGACTTACAGTTTATGGGGGTTGCCTAATCACACATATGAAGTTTTGAAAAGATCTGACCTTTTTAACCCTTGGAAACTGCCACTATGACACCATTTAAGGCACTTCCGGTTGGCACAGGAAGCTATAAATAAACTCATATCCTGATTGGGGTATGCCTTTACAGAAGTTTTAAGTCTTTACGTTAAGAACTGAGTTATTTACGGAGGGTTTAGTGAGTGTGTGTTATTTCAGAAAATCATAGAAAATCACAGAAATCTCGCAGAGCTCCGCAGCACACTTTAAAAGATGTGTATGAACACCCTGCAACTGGATCTGTAACTATTTGAAAAAAACACCTATCTTTGAACATCACCAATTTGTCATTGTACGATTTCTCTTAAATGACGATAGATAAATGGCTGGTTCTTTTTTTATTGACACCGGAGGCTCCTTGACTTTGAAGTGAAGTGGAAAAAGAATTTCTCTATTTTCATTTTGGACCTTTAATCCCAGAGAAATCGCCATAACTCAAAAACCGTTGAGGCCTAGACGCCATCTTGTTCGGGGCCAACTGCCCATTATGCCAAACCTACGCTCACCAAGGTTCGGCTTCGAAATATTTTCCGTTTTGGAGATAAGGCCCCATCGTGATTCGTGATGTTTTGTCCAATTGCAATATGATTTCTTATGTCCTCTTATGGGATTTTCCGGGACAGCGGAAAAATGACCAAAATGTGATTATTTTATCAAACGGAAACCGAATGTCCGAGAAAGTTAGTTTGATGACTTCCCGGTAGGTCCGGCTCTGCCGCCCGGCCCGACGCCCTCCGCAAATTTTACCAACGTTTTCGGACGTCTAGTAAGGGACCATACATTTGCAATATGGACTTTCTCACTAACCATACAGCAAATGTCAAAATGTTCCCTTAACCTCATAGTCCGCCCCATCCCGCATGCGGTATCGTTACTACAGCCTCAAGCTCATTACCATAACGCAACGTTAGCGATTTCTAAAAATCGCAAATGAAATGAAATAAATCCTTTTCTTAACAATCCTGTCGTCTCAGATTTTCAAAATATGCTTTAGAACCAGAGAAAATCAATAATTTGTGTAAGAGTCGTGATAGCTAGCTTAGCATTTAGCGTTAGCATTTAGCACGCAACATATTCACAAAAACCAGCCAAGGAATCAAATAAAATAATTTACCTTTGAAGAACTTCAGATGTTTCAATGAGGAGACTCTCAGTTACATAGCAGATGTCCAGTTTTTCCTGAAAGATTCTTGTGTAGGACACATCGTTCCCTTTTGTTACTATGCATTTGGCTACCGAAACTAACCGAAAATTCAGTCACCTACACGTCAAACTTTTTTCCGAATTAACTCCATAATATCGACTGAAACATGGAAAACGTTGTTTGAATCAATCCTGAAGGTGGTTTCTCATATATCTCTCCATTGAAAGCACCGTCCTTGAAGCCTGCTTTGTTGTCTGATTCGAATGGAAAAACACTGGGAGCTGACTTTTGCGCACCAAATGCCACGCAGACACCAAGCGGGACACTTGGCAATTGTAGTCTCTTATGGTCAATCTTCCAATGATATGCCTACAAATACGTCACAATGCTGCAGAGACCTTGGGGAAACAAGATAAAGTGTCCGTTGATTCCTGTCGCATTCACAGCCATATAAGGCGATCATGGAAAACGTAGCCTCAAAAATCCTGTTCATTTCCTGGTCGGTCATACATCTTGGTTTTGCCCGAAGCATTTGTTCTAAGGGACTCACAGTGAAAATCTTTGCAGTTCTGGATACGTAAGAGTCTCTTCTTTCCAAAACTATCAATTCCAAGCATATTCGAGCATCTTTTGTGACAAAATATTGCGCTTAAAACGGGCACGTCTTTTTATCCAAAAATGAAATACTGACCCTAGAGTACTAACAGGTTAAGGTATGTAAGGGGGGAATAGAAGTTTTAGGCTTGGATAAAAACAAAAGAATATTGTCTGCATGTAAGGAAATTTTGTGCTGTGTGTCTTTTATTTTAACAGAAGCTATATCGGCAAATTCCTGAATGCGAGTAGCAAGGGATTCCATGGCTATAGTGAAGACAACAGGTGAAATATGGCACCCCTGTCGGACGCCCTTGAACAGGCGGAATGACTGCGACATTTCCTGATTGGTTAGCACGGATGCCATAAATAATTCTTATCCAATTAATAAATTCCTTTCCAAACCCGAAATGCTCCAGAACCGACATCAAATACTTGAACTCAATCTGATCAAATGCCTTCTCTGCATCAAGAGCAGTTAACACTGCCTCAACTTTATGATCATGATACTGTCAAGGCTGTGGGTAACTGGTGAAAGGAGTCAGGCGCAGGAGAGCTGAGATGCGTGGACAAGGTATTTAATACAAGAAAACACCAGTATAAACACAATACTATGGTGCTGGAAAAATACCGGTACCACAAAATAAACGGGCGTAATAACAAAACCCGGTAACAAAATACCAGCCGTACAATAAAACAAACGCACACCCAAACTGGGGCGAAACCAGAGCGTTAAATAATTAACATGTAATGGGGGAATTGAAACCAGGTGTGTAAAAAACAAAGACAAAACCAATGGAAAATTAAAAGTCGATCGGTGACGTCGACCGCCGCTCGAACAAGGAGAGGGACCGACTCCGGCGGAAGTCGTGACAGATACATCACATTGAAAAGGCGTCTCAAATTGTAGTATATATGTCAGCCAGGGATAAAACCTGTCTGGTCAGGGTGTATGATGTCAGAAATATATTTTTTCAATCGGTTTGCCAATATGTTTGTCAACACCTTATTTTCTATGGGGAGTAACGACACGGGTCGATAAGACGACATCTCCGTGGAATCTCTGTCTTTTTTCAAGATCAGTGCTATTGTAGTCTCATACAGTGATTGCAGGAGTTTGACATTTCCTTTGGATTGTTTAATAAACATTCGCAACATAAGTGGAGCTAGACTGGCACAGTACTAGAATGCTATGACATATCCATCGGGCCCAGGGGCCTTGCTGTTTGGAAATTGTGCTATCTCTGTGTTAATGTCCTCTAAAGTTATCCCAGCAGCGAGTGCAGCAGCTGCCCCCTGTCTAGATTAGGAAGTTCACATTCAGCGAGAAAGTGTTCCATAGTTTGTGGACCAGTAGCATCGCATTTTGATTGACATAGCTCTGAGTAAAACAGCGCATAGCATTTATTAATATCCCGCTGATCTGTTACTATCCCTTCTTGTCTTAAATTTGTCCTAAAAACATTCTCCTATTCCCCTAACTCTCTTTCAATTTCTCTCAGCCTAGTATTGGTGCCTTTCTTCCTCTCTGATGTAAAATAAATAATGTAACCTCTAATCACAGCCTTTAGAGATTCCCAAAGGGTGGAGTCGTTAACATCACCCGTGTCGTTATCTCCGGGGGAAAAGGCAATCTGCTCCTTCAAATACTAACAAAAAGCCTCATCTTTCAAATGGTATGCGCCAAGGTCGCCGACCTGTCGACATGTTGTCGAGTTTCAGCACCATGGACAGAGGAGAGTGGTCCGTAATTAGAATAAGGTGATAGGTAACCGACGCAGCTGAAATGAGATAGGAGTCCAACAAAAAATGGTAAATTCTGGAATATGATTTAAGAACTGATGAAAAGAAAGAATAATCCCTATCTGTTGGGTGAGTCAGTCTCCAAATTTGAACAATGTTAAGGTTTGTCATCAATGTATTTAGACAGACACTGGCATTTGATTGTAGAAGTGACCTTGATAGCTGTTTATCTAAAAGAGGATCTAACGCACAATTATAACACTTGTATCCAAGATATTTGGTATGGCCTTAAAAACCTTGTGACTAGGGGGCAGTATTTTCATTTTTGGAAAAATAACGTTCCCGTACTAAACGGGATATTTGATGCTAGAATATGCTAGAATATGCATATAATTGACAGTTTAGGATAGAAAACTCTAAAGTTTCCAAAACTGTAAAAATATTGTCTGTGAGTATAACAGAACTGATATTGCAGGAGAAAGCCTGAGAAAAATCCAATCCGGAAGTGACTCATCTTTTGAAAGCTCTGCGTTCCAATGCGTCCCTATTGAGCTGTGAATGGGCTATCAACCAGATTATTTTTCTCCGTATTCCCCAAGGTGTCTACAGCATTGTGAGGTAGTTTTACGCATTTATGTTGAAGAATACCGTAAGCGGCTACATTGTGAAAGTGGTCACCTGATGGCTCTCAGAGTGATTCTCGCGTAAATACAGAGGTAGCCATTATTCCAATTGGTCCTACTGAAAAACCATTTGTCCCGGTGGATATATTATTGAATAGATATTTGAAAAACACCTTGAGGATTGATTATAAACAACGTTTGCCATGTTTCTGTCGATATTATGGAGCTAATTTTGAATATGTTGGTGTTTTCGTGACTGCAATTTCCGGGCAATTTCTCAGCCAAACGTGAAGAACAAACGGAGCTATTTCGCCTACAAAAATAATATTTTTGGTAAAAAGGAACATTGGCTATCTAACTGGGAGTCTCGTGAGTGAAATCATCCGAAGCTCAAAGGTAAACGATTTAATTTGATTGCTTTAATGATTTCCGTGACCAAGTTACCTGCTGCTAGCTGGACAAAATGCTATGCTAGGTTATCGATAAACTTACACAAATGCTTGTCTAGCTTTGGCTGTAAAGCATATTTTGAAAATCTGAGATGACAGGGTGATTAACGAAAGGCTAAGCTGTGTCTCAATATATTTCACTTGTGATTTTCATGAATAGGAATATTTTCTAGGAATATTTATGTCCGTTGCGTTTTGCTAATTAGTGTCAGTCGATGATTACGCTCCCGGACCCAGGATGCGGAGTCACTAGAGGTTAAAAACCCTTTGAAAGCATAATGGATCATCGAAGTTGGGTCCATATAAATCGACCAAGGTTATTGGTTTTGAATTCAGTATACCAGCCACAATAATATACCGACTATTAGGATCTGAAATCGAAGTTGAGTAAACGAAAGGAATGTTTTTCCTTATCAGGATTCCTACCCCTCTCGCTTTTGCATCAAAGTTAGCCTGGTATATCTGACCGATCCAGCCGACTCGTAGCTTGGCCTGAGCGGAGTGTTTAATATGTGTTTCTTGAAGAAGCACTATGTCAGTCACCAGGGATTTAAGATGAGAAAAAACCTTAGCTTGTTTCACGACATGCCCTAAGCCATTACAGTTCCAGCTGACTATCTTTATTCCACCAGGTCTACTCTGTGCTCCGTCACTATGTGACATTTCTTAATTTAGAGCAAATTGTTGCTGTCATACAAAGCCCAAAAGAGAAACGTCCCGCCATGCGGGAGCTTGTCATGCCACCTGTATTAATAAATGTGAACATAAAACACAGACCCCAACCCCCCTCACGTCCTTTTATTGAGTGACTTCTTCAAACGAAGCCCTCCTTGCCTAACACACAAACCTTAGGGTGTCTAGACATACAGCTTGATCTAACTCGTCATCTATAGATGCTCCGTATATAAACTAATATTAAATAACACTTAACTCTCACGTTAGGGGGTGAGTGACGCTAAAAATGCTATATAAGTCATAACATCTCAGTCATCATATAAATCCTAATTTCTAATCTTCTGATCAAAAAGACATAGGCAGGAAATCCAAACACATTCTTGGCCTGTATTTAGCCATTTAGCCGGTTGACACAGCCGTTCAGTATCCTAAGCCAGGGAACTTTCTTGACAAGACCATATCGGCCTCTTTTGGGTTGTCAAACGTATGTGTTGATCCCTCGACTGTCACCTAAAACCGGGATGGGAAGAGGAATCCATATCGGATGTTGGCCGCCCTGCATTTGTTGCGTAACTCATCATACTCTTTCCGTTGGTTCCTCACCACCAAAGTAAGATCTGGGTAGAAAGACACCCTAGCTCCGTTATAGTTAACCTGTTGCGTGTAGGGGGCAGTATTTTAGTTTTTGGCTAAAAAACATACCCATTTGAAACTGCCTATTCCTCAGCCCCAGAAACTAGAATATGCATATAATTGTCAGATTAGGATAGAAAACACTCCAACCTTTCCAAAACTGTAAAAATTGTCTGTGAGTATAACAGAACTGATATTGCAGGTGAAAACCTGAGGGAATTCCAATCAGGAAGTGCCTCTTATTTTGAAACCTCTCTGTTCCCATGCATGCCTATCCTCCATTTAAAGGGATATCAACCAGATTCCTTTTTCTATGTTTTCCCTAAGGTGTCAACAGTCTTTAGACATAGTTTCAGGCTTTTATTTTGAAAAATTTGCGTGAAAAATCACATTGCGTAAGTGGATAGGTGGGGGCTCTCAGAGTGAGTTTTGCGCTACAGAGTAAAGCGGCCATTGTTTCTCCCGGTGTTATTGAAAAACCTACACACCCGGTTGATATATTATCAAATATATATTTTAAAAACAACCTGAGGAATGATTATAAAAAACATTTGACATGTTTCTGTGGACATTATACATATTATTTGGAATTGTCGTCTGCGTTGTCGTGATTGCTCTTTCCTGTGGATTTCTGAACATAACTCGACAAACAAACGGAGGTATTTTGGATATAAAAATAATCTTTATGGAACAAAAGGAACATTTGTTGTGTAACTGGGAATCTCGTGAGTGAAAATGTCCGAAGATCATCAAAGGTAAACGATTCATTTGATTGCTTTTCTGATGTTCGTGACAGCTACTTAATGCTTAGTGTACATAATGTTTTGCACCACTATCGATAAACTTACACAAACGCTTGGATTGCTTTTGCTGTAAGACCTAAAAAATAATAATTCTGAACTGTTAGTCCTCAGGGTTTTGCCTGCTACATAAGTTATGTTATACTCAGACATGATTCCAACAGTTTTAGAAACGTCAGAGTGTTTTCTAACCACATCTACTAATAATGTGCATATCTTATATTCTTGGCATGAGTAGCAGGAAGTTGAAATTGGGCACGCTATTTATCCAAAAGTGAAAATGCTGCCCCTTATACCTTAAGAAGTTAAAAGTACATGGAGAGCTAACATTAACGACATGTTTGTCAATCTCTCATGGCTCAAAGTGGAAGAGACATCATCATTACCTGTTATCGCAAGAGGTATTGACAAGCTGAAGGTACTGAGCTGTCTGTTAAAAAAATACTAGCACACAGCTCAGACACCCATGCATACCCCACAAAAGGTCACAGTCCCCATGTCCAGAACAGACTATGGGAGGCGCAAAGTGCATCCGGTAACTGATGCAAGCAGTAGAATCAGATTTAAAAAGCAGGTATAAATACACATTATGGAACAGCAGGGACTGTGAAGTAACACAAACATAGGCACAGACACATGCATACACACATGATAACATACGCACTATACACACTTGTACACATGGATTTTGTGTTGTAGATATGTGGTAGTGGAGTATGGGTCTGAGGGCACACACTTAAGTGTGTTGTGAATTCTGTAATGAATGTATTGTAATGTTTTTTAAATTGTATAACTGCCTTAATTCTGCCGGACCCCAGGAAGAGCCTTGACTAATGTGGATCCATAATAAATACAAATTCGAAATTCTCTTGACCTCCAATGTTAATTCACCTAAACTGCTGTGTTAATTATCCTAACCTGCAACATTAATTATCCTAACCTGCTATGTAAACAAACCAGCAGCATCACCACACCGACAGCCGATAATTTCCCCTGACACTCACTTGGAGCCATTCAGTGCTGTTGTTTATGTATGTAACTCATGGGATAAGCTGTAGCATTAGCAATTTATTTCAAAAGGAGCCAACTCACAAGTGAAGAAATTCTGGAGATTTTGTCAATTCGGACAATGATTCTGAGTATGACAGTGAGGAAAAAGATTCTGACACTGACAGTGAGGATATGCCTTCTAACCATGTGGCCATGGAGAACCCAGAATCTGAGGACTGTTTGCTCACCAACGAATTCCCAGGTCCCTCTGAAGATGCTGATGGAGCTGTAAGGCCTCTAGGCATTTCACCCCTCCTGGCACTGCTGTTTGCTTTGATGAGTCCCTGTCTGGAGTGCAAAGCCCCTTGCCATTTCCCTCTGAGGCAGAGTACTTCAATCTGTGTCTGACAGAGGAGTTGGTGGGAGACAGTGCAGGAGACCAATAGCTATGCCTTGGTGTTACAGGAGGAGAGAGATCCACAGGGCCACCTGACGGGAGAGAGAAAGATAAGACCAGACTATTTTCTTGACTATAATTGCAAAATGGGGGCAGTGGATAAGGCGGACATGATAAACAGCTTTGTGGCATGCGCTCGTACAACCACCTAGTGATATAAGAAGATGTTTTTATCTGATCGACACTTCCTCAATGACCACATACAGTGAGCTCCAAAAGTTTTGGAACAGTGACAAAAACATTTTTTGGGCTCTGTACTCCAGCACTTTGGATTTGAAATGATACAATGACTATGAGGTTAAAGTGCAGACTTTTTAATTTTTGTACGTACTGTAGTCTCCCCATTTTAGGGGACCAAAAGTATTGCCACAAATTCACATAAAAGTAATAAAAAGTTAAGTATTTGGTCACATATTCATAGCACGCAATAATGATTAGTGAAAATGTTACAGTTGCCTAGCATTAATATTACTGCTTAGCATACAGTCGTGGCCAAAAGTTTTGAGAATGACACAAATATAATTTTTTAAGTCTGCTGCCTCAGTTTGCATGATGGCAATTTGCGTATACTCCAGAATGTTATGAAGAGTGATCAGATGAATCGCAATTAATTGCAAAGTCCCTTTTTGCCATGCAAATGAACTGAATGTCACATTCGACGTACGGAGGAGACCAAGGCGTACCGTAAGATGAATACATACTTTAATGAAGACGAAGAACACTTAACAAACTATACAAAACAACAAACCGACAAGCTATAATAATACTAGTACAGGCAACTAGACATAGACATAGACAATAACCCACAAAATACCCAAAGAAGATGGCTGCCTAAATATGGGTTCCTAATCAGAGACAACGATACACACCTGCCTCTAATTGAGAACCAATCTAGGCAACCATAGACATATATAAACACCTAGATAGTAACCAACCCCAAAAAACGTACAAAACCCCTAGACAGTACAAAAACACATACATCACCCATGTCACACCCTGACCTAACCAAAACAATAAAGAAAACAAAGAATACTCAGGTCAAGGCGTGACACTGAATCCCCAAAAACATTTTCCACTGCATTTCAGCCCTGCCACAAAAGGACCAGCTGACATCATGCCAGTGATTCTGTCGTTAACACAGGTGTGAGTGTTGACGAGGACAAGGCTGGAGATCACTCTGTCATTCTGATTGAGTTCGAATACCAGACTGGAAGCTTCAAAAGGAGGGTGGTGCTTGGAATCATTGTTCTTCCTCTGTCAACCATGGTTACCTGCAAGGAAACATGTGCCGTCATCATCGCTTTGCACAAAAAGGGCTTCACAGGCAAGAATATTGCTGCCAGTAAGATTGCACCTAAATCAACCATTTATCGGATTATCAAGAACTTCAAGGAGAGCGGTTCAAATGTTGTGAAGAAGGCTTCAGGATGCCCAAGAAAGTCCAGCGAGTGCCAGGACTGTCTCCTAAAGTTGATTCAGCTGCGGGATCGGGGCACTACCAGTACAGAGCTTGCTCAGGAATGGCAGCAGGCAGGTGTGAGTGCATCTGCACGCACAGTGAGACGAAGACTTTTGTAGGATGGCCTGGTGTCAAGAAGGGCAGCAAAGAAGCCACTTCTTTCCAGGAAAAACATCAGGGACAGACTGATATTCTGCAAACGGTACAGGGATTGGACTGCTGAGAACTGGGGTAAAGTAATTTTCTCTGATGAATCCCCTTTCCGATTGTTTGGGGCATCCGGAAAAAAGCTTGTCCGGAGAAGACGAGGTGAGCGCTTCCATCAGTTCTGTGTCATGCCAACAGTAAAGCATCCTGAGACCATTCATGTGTGGGGTTGCTTCTCAGCCAAGGGAATGGGCTCACTCACAATTTTTCCTAAGAACACAACCATGAATAAAGAATGGACCAACACATCCTCCGGGAGCAACTTCTCCCAACCATCCATGAACAGTTTGGTGATGAACAATGCCTTTTCCAGCATGATATAGCGCCTAGACATAAGGCAAAAGTGATATCTAAGTGGCTCGGGGAACAAAACATCAATATTTTGGGTAAATGGCCAAGATACTCCACAGACCTTAATCCCATTGAGAACTTGTGGTCAATCCTCAAGAGGCGGGTGGACAAACAAAAACCCACATTCTGACAAACTTCAAGCATTGATTATGAAAGAATGGGCTGCCATCAGTCAGGATGTGGCCCAGAAGTTAATTGTCAGCATGCCTCAGTGGATTGCAGAGTGTCGTGGTAATTTCCTGTATTACTAAATGAGGAGAGTTTACAAACCACGCACTAGTCAGAGTTATACTTAAACTTCATCTTTAATTATATGAGCTTCTGCAATAGCATTTGACTTTCAACATTTCAGTATCTCTAATGAAAAGTTGATAGTGGTCAACATAATGGCAACTGAGATCTTTTATAGCAAAGCTCCACCCCCTAGTCGACATGACAAACCACAGATAATAGGAACTGTTCACAAAGAAATACTTTTACATGAGAGAGGAGTATCCCATAGCCAGATAGCATTCACTATAACGTATCATTCAGTTTGGTCTCTAAAACGAGATTCTAATCTCGTCTCAGGTACTTCATAGTACAAAAACATTACTCAAAAACAATGCTCTTTAGGTTTTATTGGCCAAAGACATCGTAAATCTCCTCTGTCAGTGCTATCTCATAGAGGCCCATCCTCAGTGGAACACTGAACACACAATAGTCGACAGATTCTATTCTGTCGGATAAAACAATCATTCTACTGCAATACAAAGATTATAATATAATATTTCAAGCACTATAACATAATCTCGCAATTTTCCAAGACAAGAGGTCTTGAAAAAGAAGGGTCAACACTGCAAATATTAACTTTTGCATCAACTTGGGGCGGCAGGGTAGCCTAGTGGTTAGAGCGTTGGACTAGTAACCGAAAGGTTGCAAATTCAAATCCCCGAGCTGACAAGGTACAAATATGTCGTTCAGCCCCTGAACAGGCAGTTAACCCACTGTTCCTAGGCTGTCATTGAAAATAAGAATTTGTTCTTAACTGACTTGCCTAGTTAAATAAAGGTAAAATAAAAACTTAATGTAATTGTCAATAAAAGCCTTTGACACATGAAATGCTTGTAATTACACTTTGGTATTCCATAGTAACATCTGACAAAACATATTTAAAGACACTGAGGCAGAAGACTTTGTGAAAATTCATATTTGTGTCATTCTCAAAAGTTTTGGCCACGACTGTACTATACTTTGAGATCTTTCGCTGAATGACATGCCATAGTTCCACCAGACCTGTTCCCAGAAAAGGAAATTAACTAACAAAGAAAGACAGTCAGACTGCAATTTTTATATACACTCAATGACACATACTGTACACTCTGTTGTCCCTGAGGCAGTCCTTGTGCATTTCCGAACTTACTTGAGAAATGAACGAGCCATTGGATTTCTGTAAGGAGGCACTTTAGCGAGATGAGTCTCAAAACACTACTGATGGCTGTCAGGCCTTACTCTGGAAGTGGAGAGACTATGTCAGCGGATATCAAATTAGGCCGAGCAATTGTTTGGGGGGAAACAGCAAGGACATTGAAACTTTCTTCGACTGCTTTATTTGTGGCTATGGTTTGCTGAACTCACAATGTGGACATGAAAGTGAATGACAGTTTCAGTCAAACCACTGTTCACAGTTATGGATTCGGGATATGCACTTAACATGATCTGTATCAAAATCCAATATTTATTTCCAAATTCTCCAGTGACGTCTCATAATGTTTTCCCTTTCACCGGCTTGTTTGGAAAACCAACACTTTTCTTCAATCTTTGAATAGCCTTCTGCTATTTCTTTTGACATTATCTGGGATACAGGGGAAATGTGAGAAGTAAACATTTGAATTTCTTATTTATTTTTTCTTATTTATTTTTGGCCTTGTCTCCTGCCGAGCCGCTCACTGAAGCATACCTTATCCCTACTCCTCATTCATGCCGAGTAGGGGGTTATTTGAGGGTTGATGATACACTGCCAGACTGGATATGTCACTCTGTCACTGGCTCTCTCGACAAGCCTCACTTCAAAGTTGTGGCGATCAGTGCCGTTTAAGATTAGGGAGGACAATTTGTTTTAATGAGCATGGCCTTATTTCTTCTACAGCATATTGGATGACTGTCATTCATATTCCATTTACCCAGCACAATGTAACATCGATAGGTATTAGGCAACAACATGATACTCAAATGTGCACTATAACCATCATGAGGTTGCTACAACCTAGCCTACAAATTAATGTTTATAACGTAGGTGAACAGGTTGAGAGACAAATTTGAGTAATCAAGGTGACAGACTGATCTGGGGTGTAATCATTAGTCCAAACAGTAAAACAAGAGTTTATAATGGACAAATTCAGGTGGATCCCTCCCCGTTTCATTCTGTTTGCTTCTGTTTAAGAAACATTTTGCAACAGAATCAACTGAATGAATACACTCTTGATCACCCACACACACAGTTCACTTTCATAGCAGTCACATACACAGCATCATCACTTTGCTCATTGTATAATTCCTCCTCTCATCTACGTGCTCTCCTCCTCTCACCTTTTCCCTTGCTTGTGGACTTCAGTACACAACACAACATCTCTATGTGACCGGGCGCAATAACCTCTCCAAGCCAAATCTTCATACCATAACCGCTAACAGCTACGTCATTGTCACCGTGTTAATGTTATAGTTAACAAACTGTACTGAACAAAAATACAAACGCAACAATGTAACAAGTTAAAAAATGTTACAGTTCATATAAGGAAATCAGTCAATTGATTCATTAGGCCCTAATCTATGGATTTCACAAGATTGGGCAGGGGCACAGCCATGGGTGGGCAAGGGAGAGCATAAGTCCACCCACTTGGGGGCCAGCACCACCCACTAGGGGGCCAGGCCCAGTCAATCAGTATGTGTTTTGCCCCAAAAAAGGGCTTTATTCCAGACAAATACTCCATCTGTCCGGGTGGCTTGTCTCAGACGATCCCACAGCTGAAGAAGCTGGATGTGGAGGTCCTGTGCTGGTGTGGTTACACGTGGTATGTGGTTGCGAGGCCAGTTGGCGTGTACCGCCAAATTCTCTAAAACGACATTAGTGGCGGCTTATGGTAGAGAAATGAACATACAATTATCTGGCAACAGCTCTAGTGGACATTCCTGTAGTCTGCATGCCAATTGCACACTCCCTTAAAACTTGAAACATCTGTGACATTGTGTTATGTAACAAAATTGCACATTTTAGAGTGGCCTTTTATTATTCCCAGCACAAGGTGTAACTGTGTAATGATCATGCTGTTTAATCAGCTTCTTGATATGCCACACCTGTCAGGTCGATGGATTATCTTGGCAGAAGAGTAATGCTCACTAACAGAGATGTAAACAAATTTGTGCACAAAATTGGAAAGAAATTAGCTTTTTGTGCATATGAAACATTTCTGGGATCTTTTATTTCAGCTCATGAAATATGGGACCAACACTTTACATGTTGTGTTTACATTTTTGTTCAGAATAGAATTAACATGTTAGTTAACCCACAATCCAATCAATGTGTATAATCACACCGTACAGTGTACAGCAAGAGGTTTAGTAGTTACACCCAGTGGGAATAAATTAATTAAACCAAAAGCTTCCCTTGGCTTGGAAGAGTTGTTGTGTTGGATAGCCTTAGCCAGCTAGGTAACATAAAAAGCATTTCATCTCTGTTTGTGTCAGGTTGTTGAGTAGGCTAAATTAGCTGCATTTGGTAAGTTCCTTTGAGGAACCTCCACTGCTTCAAAGGCAACAGACATAGTGGCTGTTCGAGAGGAACACCAGCTTCTGACACATCAGTATTCCTCACACACGCCGGCGCAGCTGCAGCAGAAAGACGCCACAGAACATTAAGCATGTCTCTAAAAGTGCTGTGGGGTCAACCCCCGTTAACGTGACACATTAAAGATGAATAGAAATGGAAACATAGAGCACCCCCCTCAACAATGTTCCCAGCTCGTTTCAGATGACGGAAACAATAATAGTGTCCTCATTGTGTCTGCATTCGGAGGTGTCTCTTTGGGAGTGGATCCTGCTGTGTCTCTCTCTATTTGTCAAGTCTATTTTCTGATATTCATAGCAGCCAAATCTGTCCAAGGAAATCAATCTTCTTCAATACATTCGTTATGTCTGATACTAAGATACACTCTAAAGTCTGGGTTACAAACAATCCAACAATGGGTTCTTTGGTAAATATTGGACAAAACACACTGTTTTATTTTGACCCAGCCAGTTGGGTTGCATGAATAACCCAACGTGTTGGGTTGTTGGAATTACCCAAACATGAGCTAATTTAAAGGTTCCGAACAGTCTGATTTCCATGTAAAATAGTATTTTCAGCCATAATATTTTGTCTTGATAAAAATTGCTTGAAATATTTGTATCTTATGTCAAACTACTGAAACTGAAAAGACTGACTGGGATGTTAGCTAGTAGGCTGAGTGGGCGGGGAGAGCACCATGACTGGTGGTTCTTTGAAAACGCTTCTGTCAAGCAAAGTGGACACAGTGAGCAAGTGAGATTATCTCAAGGAAATTTGCTGACACAAAGCAACTCAAAAAACATTGAAATTGTATGCAACATCCAATGTTGATGAAGCAAGTTAGCTGGTTCACCTTGGACAAGTTGAAACTTTACAGGGTGAGATCTGGGTACACTTAATTGAATATACATATTGAGTGCCAGACAGTGTTCATACAGTGCATTCAGAAAATATTCAGACCACTTGACTTTTTCCACATTTTGTTACGTTACAGCCTTCTTCTAAAATGAATGAAATTGTTTTTTTCCCCCTCATCAATCTACACGCAATACCCCATAATGACAAAGAAAAACAGGTTTCCAATTTTTTTTTCAACGTTATAAAATAAAAAAAACTGATATCACATTTACAAAAGTATTCAGACCCTTTACTCAATACTTTGTTAAAGCACCTTTTACAGCAATTGCATCCTTAAGTCATCTTGAGTCATCAAGCTTGG